>NC_068943.1:76742467-77045498 GCF_026419915.1 Harpia harpyja | reverse complement strand
AATGCCTAAATACAGATTTACATGAATACATCTACAGTGCCAAGTTTTAAGTGTTTTGACTTGAACTAACTTCCTAACAGATGGTTATTCTGCATCTATCTTCATTTATTTATGGCTGTTTATGTTTATACAGATGCAATAACTGATCTAAAAGTGATACAAGCTTATTCCTTGTCTTTTTATTTATTTATATTGCAATAACAGTTAAAGATATTACTGTACTGCACAATCTATAGAAATTACATAAAGATGATCCTTCCGTGTTGTACTCACAAGACGTCCTTCCAAATGTTCAAGAAAAACTGCCATGACCATAAAGCAAGGTGAACAAACATAAATTAGATGTTAGCATAATCTGTAACACTGTAAACTTAAGCAAGATATTAATAAAAATAAACAACCCCAAAAAACTCTGAAAAAAAAAAATGAGGAGAAAAGGGAAATACAGAAGAGAAAATACTTATGTATGTGTATTAGAAGCTTCAGAAAATGGAATTCAACAAAATTCATGCAAAATTTCTCAATAACGTGAATCTCATGCTACATAAAATGCAGTTTGTGGTATCATAAGCAGATATAGGTCTGATTCAAGAAACTGTCATGCAAGTGTGTAAGTGATTGCAAAATCAGAACTAAAGTGTGCTTGTTTATATCAAAGCATTTCCTAACTAAAGAAGCAAGCAAGCAAGCAAGGCAAGCATGTACAAAGTATTAAGAAATGAAGGGCCTAATACTGCTCTCAGCTATACTCATGCCTCACCATGTAAATCAATGAGTTTCAGAAGACTAAATGAAAGAGGGGGTTAGCTTTTCTCTGCCTCCTACAGTGATTAATTAGCTTATTTTCAATAAAAAAAAATTGATAACTTTTTTCACAGTACCAAAAGTCCAAGAAAACAGCAGCTATCCATTACCCCTCTAACAGGAAAAGGCACATATGACCATGAAACACTGTGAGACTTTGGTAAGAAATATGATGAGAAAGAAAATTTCTCAGTTTTGAAGTTGTATTTATTTATATGTAAGTTGTAATATCCAGGGAAAGCAAAGTTTGCTGTAATCATTTTCTTACATTACTGCAACATGCATTTTTAATGCACCGCTTTAACTACAACCATCTGAAGAAGATTCAGAAGATCATTACAGTTGCCAACATTTATTATACACCTTTATGTGCACTGTAACACCGCTGCATTTGTATCAAGAAACCAGATCTGGAAGGAAAGACAAGGAAATTTTCCCACTGAATGATAAAGATGCTTTATTTCCATAAGCCAAATACATTTTTCAGGAAACATAAACTCAAAAAATAATTGATGTAGAACAGGTTTTATCGCATCAGCTGCAGAACTCCACTGGGGAAAACAGAAAGAAGAAGCCCTTAGGCCACATTTTGTGTGACCTAATTCTTTCAAGGGTATGTTTCTGCAAATTTTTAGGAAGTGACAACGCAAATGAATGACAGTTCCCACCGTGATGTTTTCATGGAAACTCTGCATAACCTCCAAACGGCAGACTTTGCACCAACACTACAGTACGTAGTTTTGTTGTAGAGTTTAATTACTTTTGGATGTAAATGAGCAGAAAAACAATTATCACAGACCCAGCAGAAGAAACAGTTATGCTTCTATAAATTTCTGGTATTCCACTGTTGCAATTGTCAATTTAAAGTTTCAGTCTATATGCTGCTGCCAGTTAGTGATTAGTCTACTACATTTTGGTGAAATTGCACTCCAGTCAAGGGAAATGAAGTAAAAAGATGAGGGAAAAAAGAAACTAATATTGCTAAAATCTAATTAGAGCAGCAGGGCCAGTGCTGGACTTAGCTGTGATGAGGTTGTCTTTCTATTAAATTCAATACACTGAATTCAGTGAGAACAAGATCAAATGCTATGATTTGATTTTCATGGGTGAAGTGTTAACAGGACTGTGGATTAACTTTTTCCTCATGTTGTGAAACTGTTTTTATATTAATGTAAAGCAGAATACAATCATTCTTTTCTCTGAGAGTATATGTCTAAAATCTGCCCATCTACTTTCAGAAGGATTAGCGCCATGCAGTTTATTTTGAAGGAAATCACATTCCTTTAACAAAGAAAAAAATTAATTCTTTTGACTTCAGCATCATCAGCAATATCCACCAGAACTTCATCTTAACAGTTTCCTATGTCAGATGATTTCTTACTTATATGGTTTTAATTCATGCTGGTTTGTTTCTAAATGAGTACTTGCAGCAAGTGAATGTGCTTTCATTTAGCAGCCTAAGTTTTTCATTTAACAGCTTAAGACCACATTTTAGCTATAGATGATAAAAACATGATAATTAAAAAATAATGCTCTAAGAATGTAATTGGATTTTATCTAAAAAAAAAAAATAAATTATGCATACCCTGATATTAAACTCTGTATTTCTCCCCTAGAACATCTAGGTACCATAATATTTCACCCCTCCTCCAAAAGTGTTAATGCGCATTCACAACAGCTTTACTAGCCATATATTCTGAAATGCTTCTGGGTTCATGACACATGAACTTAGTACAATAAGTGTTGATAATAAAACCTGTCTGAGTGCCCATAAATATATATTGTGGAAAAATATTATGTATGAAGCTCTTCATCCCTCCACCTACAATTATTTAGTACAGAAAGATCCAAAATATATATATATATATATATTAGATAAGGCAGAATAGCATTTTAAATGAAAAAGGTCAGATGCATGTAATACATTTTTCATTTTAAATTGTGCACAAAGTTTATTTGTAGACCTTTGAAGTTGATGGGAAACTTGAGTGTTTATTCAGCTGGAACTTTAAGTATTTCATATATAATGCATATGTTCCCTGAAATAGTTTAAATTGACTACTACAAACAAATAGTGGGATGTTGTACATGCATCTCAAATATTACATAAAGCAGTTTAAAAATGTAATATGGACATCAATTCCTTAATGCTTCATAGTGCCTATTCAATAGTAAAAGACATCAATAGAATTTTGTATTTGATTTTCTAAGAGAACCATAATCCCCCCATTCCTTAATTAGTCCATGAATACAAGGAAAATCTAAGAAATGCATATAATGTCTACATAATTTTTTTTCCTTTTAATTCTTCTGTTCTGAGGACTTTCTCAAAAATTCTTTTGATAAACATCCTTAATACAAGCACCTATACTGGCAGGAATATTTTCATTGGGGAATAACTGTGCGAGTCCATAATATCTGATGTCAGTAGTTCCATCATGCTGTTTATTTATCTCTAATGTGTGTAACGTTCTCAGCTTTCACCTTTCCCTGTGTCTCACAGGAATCAGCTCTTAGGATAGAGCGGTTGCATCAAGACAGAAAATGATGTGAGAAGAAGAGAATATTCTGTTAAATTTTGCTCAAGCTATCATCTTCCAACCTCTCACCTTATACTGAGGGATTCTCAAGCTAACTAGACCATCAAAGCAGTCCATTTGGATCACTTGGCATTCAGTCATAGAATGACTGAATCCTTCAAAATTTTGAAAAAGGCTTTTTTCCATCTAAGACTGACTTTAAAGCTGTACCCTAGTCTGCTGTATTATGATTAGGCCCTGGCTTTTTCATTGAAAACCGCCTGAATGAATTACTGAAATTTATATTACTTTGATATAAGTACAACAAACTCTGATTATTAGTATCCTTTAAAATTGCCAGGTCAAAGATGTGGTCTCTATCCTAAATGTGAAAGTCCTGTAAGAAACGTTTTTCCCACGTACTGCAGAGTATATTTCTCTGTGAGCAGACTGTCATCCTCAGTTGCTCTCTTTTGTATTAATCATGAATCTATCAATCTGAAAAACAAAGCTCATGGGAGCAGAATATAGGCTAATTCAATAAACAGAACAAAAGATTTCAGATTCCCTGTCAGAGGAAATTAGATTGACCACAATTTTCTCAGCTTTGAGAACAAAGCTGAAAACTCACTTCAAATTAGTATCCTCATAGTCACTATACAAAGCAGCTAAGAAGAAGAAAATAGGACATGGATCAAGGTGGAAAAGGTGAGGTTAAGAGTAAATGAGATTGCTGAGCTATTGTGAGTCTAATTAGTTTTTGGAAAATACTCAAATCCTATGATAGGTAACATTAAAAAGTCTTATTTATATGACAAGGTGAGAACTACTTTACCTTGGAGAAGTATTTAATGTTGGGAAATGTTGGTTTAATGGAAAATAAGATAGGAGGTTTGGGTTTTTTTTTTAATTTACAATTAAATAATCACATTAAGTAATAAATATTTTGTGGCTGTTACCATAATCACAACTGATTGCTTAGTTGCAATGGTTTCTAAAAAGGAAAATGGTTTAAGTTAAGAAAATATGCTATTTAAAATGCATGTGTATAGTACTTTGTAATAAGATATGGATTATAACTGTGTAATTGACTGACATTCAATTAAAAAGCTTGAAATTAAGTAAAGATGGCTGTGTATTGAGCTGTTGCATTTTAGTGCACTTCTGTTGGCAAATCAACAGATCGCTCATCAAGGATGTAGAACTGTAAGTTGAAAAGCAGAGTCTGTAATCAACATGCTTATCTGTCCCTCAGAGCTGTTATCTTGAGCGACGCACATTTTGTTTCCATCTTTTGAACCAAACAGAATCTTTGAAAATATTAGGAGAAACTTTTAGATTAGTTTTTTATAAAGTTAAACTACAACTAGCATAAGATAACTTCTTTGGAGTGAAAAGCACTCATATGAACTGAAAATCTGTCCAATTCTATTTAATTACAAAAGAGGAAGAGTTTTTCCCAAAGATAGATTAATTTATTATTTTCTGAAACAACAACAAAAAAACCATGTTACTATCTTAAAAGCACCTTGCAAAATATACTTGGAATGTTTGGAATTATAATATAGACCCTAAAGAATAATTTATAAAGTGGCATTAAAAGTCCAATATTCACTCAAGGCTTATTGACCTAGCAGGAAAGAAGTGTTATTTGAATTTTAAAATTGCTAGCACATAGTATTCAGTTTGGTTTTAGGAAGAAGAATAGGAGTAATAGAGTGAGGGAAAAAATGAACTTTTTAGACCTCTAGATCATGAACTCATTGAGTAGTGTGGGACAGAGCCCACCATTTGAAATTACGAGCTTTCAGTGCTGGAGATAGTTCCCTGGAGCTGTTTCATTTATAATATTGCCATCAGACCTGATTCACCACAGCCCGTGTGAACAAGGAAATGGCAAAACCGTGGTCTTTAGGGATGTCTATAAATAATAAAAAGATGAATCTGCTTTTGTTCAGGAAGATGAAGTAAATGACTAAGGAAGAGGTGTTTCCTAGTCCTACTATCTCAGGTCAAATTCACTTCATGAATATAAGCATGCCTCCTACTGTAATTAATGGAGGTGCCAATAGGTCTACAAACAGAATCCAAGATAAGGTATCTATCTACCATTTTAAACAACAACATTAGTATAATGTATGTAATGCTAAATACCTAGTAAATTGACCTTGGTGGAGTTTACAAATTTGGATCTAAATACAAAATGTAGCTATTTGAATGTAAAATCACTATTTGTACTCCAGCTATACATTGTGATCATCCTTTTGCGTAATTTTACCAGCATTTCTTAGTTATATATTATTAAAATACACCAATAATCTGTCTTATTTTTCAGAGAAAAATTTTCTTAGAAGTAAGAAACAAGAAAAAAGCATTCAAAGTTATTCTACTGTACCCAAAATGTTATTGACTGCAGCATGTATTTTAAATGTTCCTGAAGAATTGGATGGTTGGGGTTTTTTAGTTTGGTACCCATCATTGCTTCATGTTGAACAATTAAACTGGTTAAATACATTGTCTCTCTGTGAATGAGGAAATGAAAAGTACACTGTCAGCATGTTTGTTAGATGTAATTGAATTTAGCATGCATGCTAGAAATGAAATCTCATTTCTTTTTCTAAATTTGCAGATCATAGGTTGCATAAAGTAGAGCCTAACTGCCACACAATGTTTGGATTTGGTACTATTACATCTCAATAACTTCTTCTACTTCTGATTTCATCTTTATAGCATATCGTCCAACATTTTGAAAATGAATGTTATCTTTTTAACACATTCTTTCATAACTTCCACTTTTCTGAATCCCATGATTGAGTAGAATATGGATTTGAACAAATAAAATATACATCTTTTGTTGGCCCCAAACAACTGACCAAATACAAACATAGAAATATGAAAACCAAACATAAACCCAGGTATAAAAGGCCCTGAGCATCAATGAACGCTGGCTGCCTACCTCACTTCTAAAACAGACCCCAGTAAAACCCTGAATCCACCTGGGACTCTTTCTAATAAATATACTGACTAGCATTCAAGTGCATCACTTATAAATAGGACCCCATAATAATGTTTCTTTTCTTCTCTCTTTCAGATGTATAGTCAGTATAATTTGATATGTCAGTGGTTATTTACTTTATGGCTTGCTAGCTATGATAGCAAGTTCCCATTTACATCTCAACTAGCACATACATTAAGTTTTTCAGTGAGCTACGCTACCTTGGAAATATAGTTTGAAATATGTTTTTGAATGACAAACTAGTAATTGGCATATAGGAAAAGTGGGCATGGCTACAGTACATGGTGTCAGTCATTTAAAAAATTTTTTGGCTTTTCTATTTAGAAGCTGATTTGTTGGGCTATGGATCTTGATACACATATTAACTTTTAAAGTCCTTAGTAATATTAATAGCAGGCTTTTACCTATATGTCAGGCTGCTAGGATCGTTGGCAATAGCATGAAAATAAACAAGGTGCAGAAAAAAACCCCTTCAAACAAGAAGCCAAATAAGGCACAGGATCTTCTGTAAAATCAGTCAGCCCAAGATAAAAAAAAAGTATTTTTCTCTTTCCATGCAAGCTCTGGAGGTTAATAAAACATATGAAATTGAGTCAGTAGCAAGATTGCTCAACTAACCCTGAAGTTTTCCAAAAGACATAAGATAAAGATAATCTAAGCTTATTCTGCAACTACAGTCACCCAGATGATGAAATCAGTGGCCTGTACAAAAAGTTAAATCAGCTTCTGGATGAAGGGAGAGCATGTTTCAACAATATTATCAGGTAACTTTTAGACTTAAATTGTTACAAAGACAAAGATAAGAGAAAAAATATAGGTAGCATGCTGACTTGACTCACTAAATGGCTTTTCACCCCAACAGACGAGAGTTGGAAGTCGAAGTCAAAGTATAAATGAAATGTATTTTCTGGTGTCATTCTTTTCCATTTCTTCACCATACAAAATCATCATATCATTTTCTCTGATTAATTCTGAATGGCAGCTGTATTCAAATAGTCTGGAACTGTTCTAGAAGCTGTATAAAATGAGAAAGCTACAACATCCATGTAGAAAGGTAAGGTTGCGTGATACTTCTACGTTTATCTCCTTTCCATGGTAAACAGCATTTTATTTTTCCAAGAACTGAAGTCACACATGAAACAAGAAATGTAAGTAACAAGGACAAACAGTCCATCTTTCCCCCCAAATAACAGTAAAATGAATGAGTTGAAAGAGAATTGGAAGGAAAAGCTGTGTGACAGGTCTTCTGGAAGTTTTCAGGAAGCGTGAAGATTATGTACATTTAAGAGGATAAAAAATCAGATTTCATTTAAACAGAACTGCTTTAAATTTCAGCTAATTAAGATGATTATTATGATGTCAGTAGATAAATCTCTTCTGCTGCTGCTTGCAGTGCCCTTCTGCCACTACTAACTTCGCTCTCAGTTTATTTCATGCAGGAAACCAGTAAGCCCAGGTTTATGCAAATAAACTTAAGGTTGTGGGCAGATAGGAGCTACCATTTTCATGGCTGATATTGCAGATTACAAATGCATTGGTTTCTGACAACACTGACTCAGTTTCCAGAATGAATTCTGTCCACAGGAAGAATTGTACAAGGAACATCCATTTGTAGTTTAGGAGAAAAAATTTCACTGCTTGAGCCTTCTTCCCACAAAAAGGCTGAAGAAATGTAGAACTAGGTAGGTAAGACAAGCCATTAACTACCAGGGACAACGTAAGTTCCATGTTTTCCCAGTGGGGTACACTTGCAAGTAGTTATCTTTCCATTCCTGGTGTCTTCCTGTCTGCCACTTCATCCAGAAATAATGGAAGAATTACATAGACTTCAGTCAGTGCAGAACTATCAGCTTAGCATCAGAAAGGCTCCTCTGTTGACATTTCTATCCATTCCCAATTTGCTACTCTATCTGAAGCTTTATTTGAACTCCTTTCTACTTTGCAAAATTACAGGCCATTTCTTGTTCTAAAAAGACTCAGTTGCTCTCGGTGTTGGATAAATATCCAAAGTAAACTAAAATTTTGAAGTCCTTAAAGTTCACAGGCTACCAGTGCAAGCACTGGTCATTCCTCTCCACAAACTTTTGCAGTCTTTAGTCAACAAAATGCAGCTAAGCAGTAAGTCTGATAGCAAATGTTTTCATCAGACAACAGTTAAACCAATTAAATCTGAAACAATGCATCGATAAGATGCGTCATTGTTATTTTCCTAGTGAAGACAATTGGAATGATAAGAGAATGATTTTTTGCTAAATAAGAGATAACATACTCATGCCCACTTAAATCTTTTAATTCAAATGAAGGTCCAGGAGTCAAAACAGAAAGCAATCAAAATACTTCGTTTTTAGACTGTAGGCCCCTACTTCAGGAAATCAGTTAACGTGTTTAAATCCATCCTAGTTTAGGAAATATACTTGATTATGTGCTTAACTATAAGCCAGTGCTTATGTTCATTATGCAATGTTTACTTCAAATTATTATAAGCATGTGGCTAAATTCATTACCAGAAGAAACAGAACAGTGCTGGAACATCCACCATCCAAACCTCAGAAATATGTTGCCAGATTGAAAATTAAATGTACAGGATTTTAATAGTCCTCTTCATTCAGGACCATACTTGTTACTTTTTGCACACTTATTTTCTGCCATATACAAATAAATATGTTCATTCACGGTGGTCTGAAATGGTGAATGGTATAAAATGCAATAAAATGGTGTGAATAATAGCAAAGTAAACAAAGATGCTGGAGCTTATTTAAGTTCATTTTGGAAACAGGCCAGCCATGTGTTCATTGTGGCTGGGCTGGGCTATCACACATAGGTGAGGGGCCACATTCTTCTCATGCCACCGTGTCCCATTCCTTACTGCTCTGGGATGTAATCTGACTAGGTCACAGGAAACACGGCTTGATAGATAATGCAACGGTGAAGTTACATGATCCTTTCTATGAATGCATGTTCTGGGAGATATGGGTTTAGGCTAATTGATTATCCAAGAATCTTTGGGATGAACTGTGACCCTGGTCTCCTGGTTAGCAGAAACACAAGCATTAAAGGCTACTTAGCCCATGTTTTCCCCTTTTCATGTGAGGTCTCTGAAACATTTGTGTGTTACCTGGAATATCCATGTTAACTTAATTAAAACCTTGGAAAAGACTGTAACCCCAAATTCTGGATTCATCTTTGATTTAAACAAGGATAATGCAAATCTGAGAAGTCTTTCCCATTCTTGGCTGTAAACAGAAATGGAAGAAATTTAAAGTCACATCCTGCCTACTGCTCATGCTCAGATGTACACAGGGAAATTAGAGAGATTTTTGCATTAGCAGAGTTTCACTCGAAATTGTTTCTTGAATTGAGAAGCAATGTTAAAGATAAAAACCCAACACTAAATAAGAAAACAGACCCTTTGGTGCTTTTGTCTGGCTAGAAAGTATTCTGCTTCTTGTAAGATATTCTTTTAAACAGATTTACATTTTTACTAGTTAGGAGAGACCCAAGTCTGATGCCACAACACTTTACAAAATAAGTGATTCTACTTAGTTAGGTGGACCATCATCTATGAATAAATATTTATGCAATTAGATGTATTAATTTCGTACAAGGCAATGCTCTAACCTAAGGCAGACAAGATGAAATCACAGACTTTCATTTAAACAAAAGTGAACATAAATTTGAAAAGCAGCAAATTTTTAATAATGAAGTTTACACACCCAGTGATGTGTGAATAATTTTCATAGACATTTATACTTTAATATTCTTCTGACAAATGAAGATAAGTTATGATTTAAAATTTGCTACAAACTCTTGACACAAAACTTGCATTAAAACAAGAAAAAACAGTTTACAGGAATGGGTAGGAAGATTTTATCTCTCAGTCCATTCAAGTCATCACTTTCAGCTTCATAACTTAGATATTTTCACTTACACTTTTGTAAAAGCTCAAAAATCTCTAGCCGCTTTTGGAATTCCAGGCATAGTTATTCTATTTAGAGTTAGACTGTATATCTACATTTTAAATATTCATATGGTCTTAGGCACATCACTATTTGAAATGCTTCATTACTTTCCTGATACTGAGTCAAGGAAACTGTTTTGTATTTATAGAAGATATTATGTAAAGAAAGGAAATGTAAGGAAACCTGAAGATACCAGATAAACATAGCACTTCAAATTCTGGTGTACAAGTTGCAGTTTGAAGTCCTCTATAAGAATTATTGCAAGCGGATGCTTGCTCTGTAATTAACATTCACAAAGTCTCTACTATCTTATTAACTGCCTATTTTATGGCTTCTTTAAAAATCTTAAACATCTAAAAATTTAAAAAGCTTTTGAAGTAAGGTTTTTTTCTAAAAATCATACTATATGGGGAATGATATTTTTGCCAGGAATATATAGCATTTTTAGATCTTTACCTGATACAGTAGAATGATGTCAATTAATCAATGGAACGATGTCAGTTTACATAAGAAGATTTGGCCCTTGGTAAGAAAGAATCAAACGTACAGACGTTATGAAAAATATTTTGACTGACATGTTAGTTATGGCTGAAAAAGTTCATGTTAAAACAGAAGTAGATGGATTTTTAAAAAGAAGTCATATGCTTTTTTGAGTTTTTAAATAAAAACTGAATGGAAATTTCAAAAATATTGCTTGTTCAGATCATAATTTTTAATGTAAACATAAGCATGGAAATTTTCTGTTACTGAATCAATCCTTGATTACTTTTTTCCCTCAATCAAAAATGCCAAACTAGAAAAAGTTAGAAAAGTTTTAATGACTATGAAATAGCTTTCTTCAGAAGATATTCTTTAGGCTAAGAAGTTAATTTTTTGTTCAAGCCAAATGCTGAGTGCATTTCTAAGCTTTGATTTGCAAACATTTGTATAAGTACACAAAACTTTACTCACACAATGAGTCCAGCTGAAAGATGGGGAACTACTCACAAGGGTAAACTTACGCATATATGTATATGTGTTTGCAGACTCAAGGAGTTACTTTAGAACTTTGTCATAGTGATAATAAAGCAATGTGGGTATTAAAAAATCATTATTAAAATTTCAATGTAGAGTGTGGCATGAACTAGAGTAGATGTGCTATAAAGAATGTAAATCAGATAAATCCCAGCTGACTGAAAGTTTTCCTTCTTTTGAGAAAGCAAAAAAGATATTATCTCTTCCTTATGAGTTGTGTGTTACAAAAAAAATAGGGAAAGCTAAATCTGAGTTGACATACTATAAACTACAGATTCCTGAACCGTGGCAGAACATATTACTGCCATTTTTATTTCTTTAGGAATCATAATGGAAGAGGAAAAAGACTTTAGCCTTACCTTCAAAGATACATTTAATGTTTTGCTTTCTGTTTTGTCTTATTCTCATTTCTGTATTGTCAGAAATAGTAGTGGATTTTCTTTTCCTAACTGCCAAACTCCCCTAAAAAATATTTGTTTGTAATATACCAGCATATAAACTCATCCTGAAACTTTTGTGGAAAATGCATTTTTGAATGTTTTATTCTAGAGTTCTAGCTTTAGAATTAAGTATTAATTTACTTATTTCAAGCATGTGCTGAAGTTGTTGTTCCATCATAGTTAAACAATATATTTGCACAGTAGAGATTTCTAAATTAAAAAAAAACAAACAAAACCCAACCTAAAATCAGACTTAGTAATCTAACCAATACTGATGCTAGGAACTCTGAGATGTTCACAGGTTACTGATAATAGAGCATTATATTTATTTTGAACTAGATAGATCTGCATACTCACTTTTTTGAGGAAGAATGCTTAAAACTCACCCAGATCTGAATTCTATCATGAAATCTCTCACATTTTCAAAATGTGCAGAGAGAGCTGACATGTCAATTCTGAATTTCTTTTTGGAAATTTGGAGTAATAGTTTGTACACATGCTACTTCATTTTTGACAAAACTGTATTGTGCTGAATTGGTATACAAGCATAATCAACAGATTAGTAGGAGACATAGTACCACAGCACAAAGGCCTGCTGTATGGTAACATAAGCAAAATGTCAGTAAAGTAAAAAAAGACACAGGAGTCATATTAGTGATCCACATAACCTCATGTGAGAAGAATCGTAAAATTTTAGGAAATGAGAATATAAAATGAAAAAAAAGTCCTCCTAGAATTTAGGACATTTTAGGTCAAATCCAGCTGTAGAACGAGTAGATATAATTTCAGACATTTTAGTGTCTACTGGCTGAACTTACCCCTTCTGTCTTCCAGTTGCTGATAACTTTTTGCCTCATTATAAACATTCCCAAATTGTCCTCCAGGGAAATGTATGTGTCGGGGGGGGGACGGGACACCAACATCAACAAATACAAGTTTCTTCTATCACATACAAGTCTTTTTTACACTATTCTTAGGTTTCTGAATAATTTTCTGAAATCTAGAATCTCCTTAAGACTACAAAAGCTGAATTTTGTACCAAATTAGATTAATTCTTAGCGTTTTCACTCATTAGAATTTGATTTGCACATTGTTGAAGTCACTGGAAGGCAATCACAAAGGCTAACATTAGCCTAAGGTTAGTCTCTTAGTTTCCTCAACCTTTATAGTACATGAAGAGATTAGTTTCCTCCTGAGGTGAATCAAAATACCTAAAATTAGGTTTTTGTTTGGAACTGACTTCTAGAGAAGCTTTTTTCTCACAAAGGAGTAGAGAGAAGTTCTATGGAAATAACCCTCCTTAGCCTAATTGCTAACCTTTTGACACTCTTTGATTCTTCTTCCTCCTCCTTTCCCTGATGAAATCATCTCCTATTCTGGGTGCATTTTAATTTCATGTTAGGTAGGATTTCCATTTTTGTTGTATATGCACAGTGCTAAAAAAATCCAATACTTTCTCGTACTTAATTATTTTATATTTTGGAGCTCTAGATTCAGCTGAACATGTGCAATTGTTCTTCCATGGGTCCTGGAAGCATTTTTTCCAGGAAGCATTTCTTCCTGTCACCTTCTCTACGGACCTTGGGTGTTTGTAGGCTGATTCAGCTCACAAACCCAGCAGAAATACCAACTGTTCTTTTTTGTTGCTACATTCATTTTCTGCCAAAATACTTAATTGAATCAGCTCTCTTAGGGGTGCACTGAATGAAGCAGCAGGACCCCTTGGCCAGGAGGGAAGGTGACAAAGTGACTGCCTTTTTCAGCAGTGCCAAAATACTACAGTCACTCTGTGGCTACGGTCAGACGATCTATTCCAGCTGCTGGAATAGACCCTGTGACTTTGGTAAGAAGTTACCGTGTGAAGTTACAAACCCTGGAGACCCCTTATTGCTCCATCTGTCCTCTCAGATTCTCTAGATTTCCTTTGAGCACCCCACATACAAGTTTGGTAAGATAAGCAAGAGTGAAATGTAATGAGGAAAACCTTTTTGAGAGAAGATATTGATCTGAAATATTTTTATTTTTGTATACTTAAGGCAAATTATAGTTACGTGCTGAAAGGTGGTAATGATTCAGATAGCACATCACAAATTTTGTGAGACAGCACCTACAGTCAACAACATAATGAGTTTTTGGTTTTTTTTTTAGTAGCAAAATACCATTTTATAGTATGTATTGAATCACTGGTAGCCCCAGCTTGAAACTGTTCCTTCCCTCCCTCTCTCCTTCCCTCCCAATCACCTAGATACTGGCACCAGGACTGACCTCAGCCTATGAGACTTAACAAGTACAGGCCCTGATGCAAGACAATTCTACTTCCATTCATAGCAGTCCATATTATTAGCGGATCTTAAAAAAATCTATTAGTAAAAAAAAATAAGAAGTATATCTGCAGTGTGGATACCACAGTCACAGTTGCTGCTGTGTTACATTGCCCAGAGGACATTTATTGGGTCACATGAATAGGAGTGGCTATAGTCTTTCTTGCACCTCCCCAAAAATCTGCCTTCATAAAAATCAATAGGTGTTCTGGTAATGAAATTAATGCACGTACGCAAGGCATTACATTCCTGAATATATGTGGTTTTCAGCCTTCCTCATTTCAAGATACTAGAAGAACAATAGTATGTTGCTTGTGAATTGGAAGGATGGGGTATACAACAGCAGCAAAAAATATGTACTTCTAATTGTAGTGAGTAAAAATTACAGTTAAGCAATAATTTATGGAAGAATAAACATGTTTGTCTCTTAATCATTCTTGTCAAACTCATTCTATTCTGGGCACTTTTGTCACAGCTTCTTGTTTTCCTTTTGGGGTCCATCCATCCCCCCCTCCCTGCAAGTTTCTATTCAGGAAACCTGTGGTTTGCTTAAGACAGGATTAACACCTAAACTTCATCTATAGTAAAAAAACAGAGATGTATTTTACTCTTATGCCTAACTGCACTTTAAAAAAAATTATTTACTAATTCCAAAAACAATTTATGTTGTAAATATCTTAATTGATATTGGAAATATCTTCATACAAATTGCTAAAACATGACCCCCTCATATGTGTGGACAGAAGAAATAAAATGCCATATTTTACATGTTGATGAAAAATAAAATGGATAGAAGTTAGTCACTGGCTACAGAAGTATTTATTAAATGTAAAGACATTAAGCAATGAGACTGTCAATTAATTAATAACTAATGAACTATTATAATCTTCTTCCTTATGAAGCCAACAGTATGCTCCCCTGGCCCCTTTTTATGAGTTGGTTTAAAAGTCAATGCATTTAAGATGTGTTTGGTAATGTCAATAAGTGGGTATTCTCCTGCCTTGTTCTACTGCTGTCTAATTCACCACAATTGTGATGTGCTTCATTAGCTTCCATTTTATTATACAAGAAGGTGAAATTTATCATAAGCACATATTAAATGGTGTGACTTCAGCTTCCTGCAATGGGCAAAGTAATGATTCAAAAATGTGTCTGCAACCTTATGGCCAGTTGGAGGGATGCCACTAATGTTTGAAAAATAATGGTCTTGGGTGACACGTTGTTATGATGGTGGGGGGGTGGTGTGTCAGTCATTTATTCCCTGTGGTAGAAATTGCATATGGGGAAGGAAAGATAGCGTCATATGATTGGCATATGTAAGTCTAGCTTGTCTCATACTAACCAACTGGCTTTACTTCCCTCTTGAGAGGAAAAAAAAAAAAAAATCAGTGTTGATTTGGCCAAAGTGAATCTTATTAATTTAAGGAAGAAGAAGCCTGGATCCTGTATCCTTTATGTAAATTCAGAGGGAGTGAATTTGCCTTAAAGGAGAGTGTGGATATAAGACCAGAAAGAAGTTATTCTAACATTACTTCACTTTCCACTTTAATTTGCCTTTGACCAAAAAAAAAAAAAGTTAATGAATAAATTCTGCACTTGGAATTTATTAATATATGTAGCTTTACACACAACCTTTGATGCTGATGCCACTCAAACTTGTATCATATGTTTAAGAGAGCAAAGGATAGTTATTAATTATATGTGTATGTTGTATTGTCACACAGATAATAATGATAAAAAAAAATTAACGTAGAAGTCCTCCTTTGAAATTTCCACACAGGAAATCTACAGTCTGTCATGAACTTCACATTGGAATTCTACACATGAAAGAACAGAAAATTGTTTGAGCCACCTTTTACTCAAAACGCCAGAAAGAATAAGTCTGTTCAGTATATTCACTGAATAAATAGCAATTTCAGCACACAAGTTAGTATTAGCCTAGGAGTTCATATTTCTCTGCAGTACAGTTCGGAGCAGAATGAATCTTCTTTAAAAATATAGCTCAGGGGGCACATTCATAAGTTAAATGTGTGATGACGAACCCAAATAAAAACCAAACAATATTTGACAGAAGAGTAGAGCGATATAAAACATAAATTGTTTGAAGAGTAAAAAATAAAACAGGTATATTATTTTATGAAAGTACATGTTCACCTACAGATGAAGATGAATGGAACTGATTAGGGATGCTTAATCAAAAAAACTCACAAACAACCCCCCAATTTCCTAGAAACCTTTTGCAGTCTTCTTCCAGAGAAATCATGCATACACTTAACAAAAGATCATATATCATATCTTATTTAAGAGTATTACAAAACTTAATTACCATTAGAGATTACATTCGTTTTGGAATGGATTTAAATTTTGTTAGAAATTAAGCTTTTTGTGGGTTGCTGGAGCAGGAAAAGCAGCGATCACAGTAGTAGGTCCTCATTCTCATAAACTATTGTATAGTTTGGAAAATAAATAATGTGCATTGTTTCTAAACGCATAAGAAAATAGATTTATTACATTGTGACTGAATACTTCCACTATATATTAAAAGCAACTACAAGAAAGGAAATGATTAGAGTGAAAAACCTGTGGAAGATAGACGCAGCCAGTAAAGAAGAGAGTGGATACATTGTATAAAATAAAATTTTAAAGGGGGAAAGCAAAACCTATCCCATTGTCCCCAAACTTATTCACATGGTGTGGTTTTCATCTTATTGACTAACAGAATTGCAATCTATATCAACCTCATTACAATCTTCCATCATGACAACAATCCATTCAATTATAGTCTCCTTGGCAGAAATTGTTCCTTCTTCAACCCAACTCAAACCACAGCTGCTATCATCTTCCTAGCCTGGAGCGCTGATGTAAAAGATCAAACCCTCTTTGGACACCTTTCTGGCTTGCCATTTTCCACTGTATCAGACTCAGAGTTCTGGTTCCATAACTATCACTACCTCTTCTATTCACCCCTCACCACTTATCAACCTACTCTAATTTCCATGCTACTCACCCTACCAGCCTTGAACAGGTTTTATTGATTGTTCCTTACAACCAGCTTTGTATCAAATGGAACACATCATCAAAGTTCTTTAACAGAAAGAGCAAACCGAGAGGTGACAGAGGAGTGCTCAAAATCCTCTGCAGTATGAGCTGCAAAAAATGTCTTACCAACACCTGTACCAGTTCTGGATGTTCAGTTTCCCTACAGCAGCTGCTACACTAGCTAAACTAACTAACTGTAGTTAGTTAGTTTATGTGTGTCAGCTATCTTTAAAAATCTGTGAAAATCTTGGCCAAAGAATTTTGACTAAATAGATAATTCAATCTCCGTGCAGTAAGGTGTTTTGGCAAGAAGCAGCAGCTAAAATTTTTCAAAATGAAAGAGTTAGTGGAAGACATGCATGCAAGTCCATCTTCATCCCTCCCAGTTTTGCTCATATGAGCCAGAAGGCTCCTAAGAGGTGTCTTCTTTATATCCATCGGAGAGACAGGAAAGGGACTCCCTCACTTCCATTAAAGCTGGGAAGGGGGAGAGATCATGAGAACCTACAGCTGCAGTCATAGGGGAGATCACCAGTTTCTTCAGAAGGTTCTGTGATCACTGGAAATTAAATTGCTGCATTTTACATTGTTCCCTTCTGCCCTGCCAACATCTATATCCTTCTCTAGCCATAGCTATCCCACTGGCATTAAAGAACAGACTGGAGGAATGCTGGAGAAAATGAATAGGGAGCAACATGCAAGACCCCAAACCCCCAGAGAACTGAGCACTGACTTTTCTGTAAAAGAAGGATGCTCCTCTTTCCCCGTATGCAGTCACTGCTCAAAAAGCTGTGTGAATGGCTCTATAGCTACATACAAGTTCTGGGAGAGTTCTGCAATGCACAAACAATTGCTCAAATATGTGAAAGTTGCGGGCTTGAATAAAAAAACCCCTGCAGCTCCACACTTTCTTTGGGACAAAGGGAAAGAGTATGGAAAGGAGTGTGGAACTGATAGGGAAGCAATTTCTTTCCTAATATAGGTAAACTTTAACCTCCTTAGTAAATGAACACTAAGAGAATTTTCAAATGGAAAAATTAGTTTTACTGTTTATTAAATCTAGCAGTTTTGAGAGGCAATGTGGCTGAAATATTTTGAAATAGTTAACCAAAGCTCAAACACTGATTTCTCACACAGTTATAATGTCCTCTTTTGAAAAATTACTTTCATTTTAGCTGCTAATTTTTTGATCAAATGATTGTGTCAAAAAAGGCATCAGCTTGGGTTCAGCTGAGGAGTAAAGCAGAGGAAATTCTGTGTATGCTAGTTACATAGCTACCAGAAGCCACAGTAGGCTATTTTAAGCTCTTTACCTATCAATTGATTCTACTTACTCAGCTTTATATCTTAGTATTTATGGTTTAGTCTGTGCTGATAATGACCTTTACAACCAAGGAAATCAGATGACAATGGGTGTTAAGTATACAAGGATCTATACCATATCTGAATCGGTGAAAGTACCTGTATAAGAACAGCAGAAAACCTGCAAATAAGACCTGTTAATAATAATGTTTTCATCTAAGACTCTCAAAGCACTTAAGGAATAGTTAGTTATTATAAATGCTAATAATCACAGATAAGTAGAAGACTTACCCAGCTAATGCAAAAACCTTTTTATTTTGAATACTCATATAATACATTTTTGGTTACTTTCAGAACTGGCCTGACAGAAAATAATGTGTCACTAGTTTCATTCTACGGACAAGAAACCAGAGCACAGGAATCTTCGGTAGAGCAAAGTTAAAACCCGTTTAGGATCCTGAACTGACCCTAATTATAGACATTTCAAAATCTCTTACATTGAACATACTGACAGACATTTGAGGAGGAAACAGAATTTGCATCAGGACAATTGTTATGTCAGGTGTGACAGACAATTTATCATGTTTAAAAAAAGAACATAGAGATGTACAATGTATGACAAGGAAATCTGGGATGCTGACACAACAGAATTCTAAAAATAAAATAACATTTCCTCAGCAGACAGTGGTTGAATTTCTCCTGGCAAGGCAACCATAAATTCAAGATTGAAAATATGCAAACCAAGTAATTTCATTGCTGTAATAGTTCCATTTTAAGGGTAGCTTTTTCCCCTGTTAGATTATCTCTTTCCCTTTTCTATGGTAAACCAGTGCAGGCTGTCAATTCGGTTCATAAATAATCTCATCCCAGAACTTCTGCTATTCAGTTAAGCTAATGGCTTGATTGCAGGCAGCCGAAACCTCAAGTGGTTGTTCCCTTCTACAATCCCGGCAAAGACTTCAGGAGTTCCTGACTATGTTAAATAAAAATTTAACACACTGCTTACCAGAGATCAGGTGGAGTTATAAACACTGCAGCAGGTATGGCATTGTAGCAGATTACTACTATGGGTTTTGTTTGCTTTTTTTTCAGTTCATAGTACCCCAATATTACTGTGAAACCCTGAATTCAGACTGGAAGTCTCCAATAAACCAGCTTTTTCAAGACAAAAAAATATCATTATTAAAATACTGTACTTAATACAAAGGACTGGGTGGTAGTTTTAATGATCAAACTTAATTCCATAACTGATACATAAAATGGAATAAAGACCATATTGCAAAATAGGAAAGCATTTTTTTTACTTCTTACAAGTTGCTCATGAATATTACTGGGCAGATATATCTCTGTTTATGCTGAGAATGAAATAAATTAATTTCACACTTAAGAGCACATAAAATCAGACTTTATCTCCCTTAAATAACAGGTAAGCAAAGAGTCTTTCAATAGGTATATATTTTTAATCAGGAAAAAAATCATAAACCTGCTTAGCTTGCTGGCTTTGGTTATTAGATATGAAAATCTTTTTTACAAACGGCATTATAAATGGCACTGCTTATGTAGTGTCTAAATATCATGACACCTGTTCTAGTGATACCATGTGGGTGGTATAAACACACTTCTCACTGTCTTGTGCATATCATACCTAACTTCTGTGCTTCAGGTGAAGTGCACTTGTTTTGCTCGCTGTTCCTCTTTTAACTACTAATATTTCTCTTTTCTTCATCTTAAGATTCAGCTTAAGTGTTTGAGCTAGATACAGGCAACTGCTAAACTGGCCAAACCCAACAATGAATTTGTTCAAACATATTTTTGTATTATGAAAAAAAAAAAATTGAAAATATTTCTATTCCAGTATGCATAGTGTTTATGTGAAAGAGACAACTGGCTGTTGACTAAACTATCAATCATACAAGACTCATTTCAGTTGTAATTTGAAATTAATTATTGAGTTCTGTTTAAATGTTAGTTTGGGTCTGAACTCATTTGATTATCAAAAGAAACAATTCCCTGTAATATTTGGACAAATCATCCTTTTTGAGGAGTGAATGAAAAAAATTATTTTTAGGAGCCTGAAAAACGTGACATATAATGAATGACACGTTGGCACCAGAGTATGAGTTTTAAAAATGCCACAGTTTATGCACCTTTTTTTAGATATACTTAATTAAATAAGTCTTTTGAGACAGAAGACCATTTCATCACCAATACTAATTTTCTGTGTTTATCATTTTTTAACTGTAGGAAAATTCAATATTATCTTACCTTTTTAAAAGTAATGATAAAACGCAGCCTTAACTGACTCAAACTGAACAAAAATTTCATAAGCAAGGAGAGCTAATTAGAACCTGAAGGTCATGAATAAATGCCACAGTGACTGTACCCTAGCAGTTCCTTCACAGCACTTTTCCTAATATATTGGAAATACTTCCACTGAGGTGCTCACTGAGTTGCTAAGCTCATTTCCAATCTGTAAACATTCCGCATACAGTAATTTGCATTAGTTCCACATAATGTACAGCAGCATTAATTGAGTGGATAGTGTCTGTACATCTGTTAGCTATTAGTCTTTACTCTAATTCATTAGATCTTTATCATTTACCTGAGCAGCCCATCAAGAATAGGAAAAGGAGACCTTGGCTCGTGTCACCTGTAGGATAGAACAGCCTGGAATATCAAATTCTCTTGTGTATGTCCAGTTACTTTATATGAACAATGATCTCACAAATTTTGGTACAGGACTTTGAAATTGCTCTATTTTTGTGAACTAAAAATTAAAAAATTATCTAGGTCTAGTCTGTGCAACTGCTGTGAAACTATGCTAAATAACATTCGAGCCAGTTTAAATTAAAACGCACTCTTTCTGATCTTTCTGATCTGGATCTTTCTGATATAACTAACAACTGAACTGCATTTCTTCAGGTTGCCTTCAGGTCTTGGCCCAATTCAGAGCTGACAAAAATTGCTATTAGAATAATACAATGCATCCACACAATCCAGTTGATTGCTGTGCTTATTTTTCTCTGATGAGTATAAGTCATAGATTTAAATGTAACTGATATTGTTCCTTCTGGTTCGACATCATCCTTTATTATGTATCCATCTCTCAGGTAATGAAATTTAGATGGACTGTAAAGACTTTCTTCTGATTTGAAAACATGCTGAAAAATGTTATTTCACAAACAGTGCAACAAATTGCGCTCTATATAGCACTGTATTCTGCATATATTAATTTCAAATCACCTCTCCACCCTCCAAATTTGATGGTTAACGCCTATGGCAAATAATCTCACTGTCCATCTCAAAAGTGAGGGTATCACAGACACTTTAAATATTTACACCAGTATTATTTTGGGGTGAATTCTACTTATCCTCATGGAAAGACCCTGAGTCTTGTTGGAATCTCACTGACCTGAAAAGTTTTCCTAATCTGTGCAAGGTTCTCTTAGACTGGGGAAATTTCAGGGTTGTCACTATATATCTTATTAAAACAGGTAATGATTGTGGGAAGAGGCTTTCAACAAAGAAAGTGTATTTGATTAGTGGACCAGAAAATTAATGATTAGTCCTTCAGAGCTAAATTTATGTTTGCACTGATATATACTGTAAGAAGCCATACATCTTTGGTATACATCTTGGCTACAGGCATGAAAACAGATCCAGGTGGCATAATAACACAGTTTTAGAGTATTCCACCAATACTCTGAAACGATGAAGAAATGGCTTATACGCTAAAATTAGCAAGACCTAAAAAAAAAAAATAGTTCTAATTACCTGAATTCTTGGCCTGACATAATGGTATAAAAAGGAGTATTTTTCACATAGGTCAATATTGCTGATACCTACACAAACAAGCATGACTCTTCCCAGGAAAGTGATGCTATCAATGACTTATCACATGGGTGAGCTTTACTCAGCCATGTAGTGCTAGACAGTTGATGGTACATAGTAGCTGCATGCAAATGAACAGTACATTTTAATTCACAATGAGGCATAAAGGAACTTTCTCAGAACTCTATGTTCACTGTAAATTGGGATATAGCTCATGTTCTTTTGTATCACTGGTCCTTCTGGGAGAGATTGTGCAGTGTGTGATGGAAACTTTATGAAAATTAGCTGGGTGTCATTGCAATTGCACGCTATGATCAGAATTCAAAAAATGCAGTTGAATTCTCTCCCAATTCAACTTTTGATATTTGCAAGGTACATGAACAAAACAGTGCTCTATGCTACAAAGTTGGCAATTATGAATGTCCAGTTAGGTGGACACTGCAGTAACATTTGATATTTCACTAAGATGCTGCATGTCTGTAAGCCAGTGTGCTTCTCTGCAACTTTTGGCACAGCTGTTATTTGAACACATAGTCTTGTGTTTGAAGATGTCTCATGACACAGAAAAGAAAGTGGGAGGAAGGAGAGAAATGAGGAAGAAAAGGGCATGGAAGGCTGACTATTACAAGATAGTGATAGAGAAGATAGGTTGCCTTTCTGAAAAGGAAAAACAGCACCCAGAACTGGGAAATAATGAATAGAACTTTAAAAGCTTATGTCAGCTCATGCTTCGGTGATTTTCTCCATAGCAATGCATTCTGAACATTTTAAAGGCTGAAAGGCTAGCTAGCAGTAAAGATGAGACACAGTCCACTTCAGAGAGATCTTGGCTGATTTTATACATTGGATACTGTACATTGGAAAAGCCTTTTCGACTACTGAGTTATTGTTAGTCCTGGAGTCTCTGGTTTTTTTAATCGCTGCAGTAGCTTTCAAAGGAAAGTGCAGGTTGATGCTTATGCTGTGTCAAAATCCTATTTATTCCTTCATAGTTCAGAGGTCTGATCTTTGTTCTTGGACTTCCTGTGATTCATTTTCATACTTTGGTTTTAATGTGGTATTGCAACTGCAATTCCAGTTATAATCAGGCTTAGCTATGCCTTTATTGTGACTAGAAAATGTCTCTGTTATGAGTTCTTATCTGCAGGGCTTCTGGACTCTTTACTCTTCTGAGAGGACAAACAAATTTAGGACTTCTGCATAGGTCCAGCTGAAAAGATATCAAAGCATAGTAACAAAGTCCTAGCTGCATTCACTCCAGGCACAAGCAGGTGCAAATACGCCAAGCCTTGCTGCCAACTTTAAAAGAGGCAGGTGACATTCAATCAGCTTCATCCCAAGTAAATCCAGACCACTCAGATAAAGATAATAAACAGACCAGACCAGTCCACAGTAATGAACCCCTTCCTAAGGACAAGAAGTAACATGGCAGAAAGAACCAAGATTTGACAAATTTACACTTAAGACTAGAATCCTTGGAAAAGCATATGTGGGGAATAAAGTCTCAGCAGCGTAAGCAGTGCTAGTTCTTATTATTCTTTATAAGTTTTACTGGAGCTTCAGTTATGGTTCAGAATCTCCACTGTGTAAAGCGCTACAGACACAGGTGAAAAAATCATTCCTGTGTCAAAGAGCAAAATAGATAGGGTGGTGGACAGAAAGTAAAAGGCTAAATGTTTGCCATGGGTGCACACATCATTTAAATGTGAAAATAACTTCTGACAGCAAAGACAATGCTGATTCCTATCACAGTGTTAACTTTAGATTGACTTTGAGTTAATTTTGTATAGATCACAGCCAGTCTTTTCAAACTCTCATCATTATACAATTTATTTCAGCTTTGGATCTGAATTTCATTCTGTATCATGCTTTGATTTTTATTTTAAATACAATTTAAATTTTAGAGTATCCTCAAATCTTTCCCAGAATCTATTGGATCACTTGGGTTTTGTTCCATTTGCTATTATTTATAATTGTTTTGCATTACTGAGAGTCAGCTGCAGTAAGAAAACCCTTTGATGCTGATAGGTGCTAAGCTCCTACTGATGTCAGCAGGAGATACACGGGATCAGCACTCCTCAGGTTTCACCCTACCCTCTTTATTGGGTTGACAAATATAGCCAAAGCCTGTGGGAGGAGGAAACCTTTGCAAATCTCTTCAGTCTCAAATGTTACAGCAATGACAGTCTCTAGTAATTACAGAGCTAACTTCTCTGAAGAAGATCAAAATTAAAATTGTGGTTTTGTTATAAGCTGCATGAAGTTCAAATAAATTCCTTGGTAGTATAAAAACAAACTGCTGCTACCAGCCTACAATGTTAAGAGAAATTATCTTTATACGATCAATCAACAGAGAAATTTTATCAAAATCTGACATAAAAGATGTGTAAACACTACGTTCTACAGCCATTCTCTAAAACATTTAGGATATTTTTTTCACATTGCTGATTTTTTTGGAGCCAAAAAGAAATTTAATGAAACATAAAATCCATTTACTTTTAAAGAAAAAATAAATAAAATATCAAGGTATATAAAACAAGGTACCAGAAAGGATAATAGTTGCTGGCAGTAGTTGGTTTCTGTTAATTAAATGGCAAGTGTACAGAACAAAACATAAACTAAGAACTGTTCAATGTAACAGTATTAATTTTATGCCATGTTTTCTACAGGGACTTGATTTTTGAGACACAGCAGGCTATATCATGGAGAATTTGTGGCCTTCCATCAGTTAATTTATGATGCTTTATTCATTTATTTATTAAAAATAATACTATAATTTTGAGGAATAAATGCAGTAACTGTGACAATAACATACAGTATTCTCTTCTGTTTGGCATGACACTGGAACTTGTTGGTTTTGCTCTTGCATGAAGCTGTAATTTTATCAACATATTATATTTCTTCATTTTCTTGCTCTTAGTAAAAAAAAGTTAAAACTACTAATAAAGCTACCACCTCAACCCAGATGTTGTGTGTATTACTTTCTGGAGCCAGCTTTTTGATGGAAACAGCCGTGACCAAATGTTTGGAACATGGTATCATGTTCTATGATCCGGTATAATGATACTTAATGTTCTTGAGTTTTGACTGGGCAGGATAGTATGAAGCACTGCTAAAAATGTATGCTGCTCCTTTCACAGGCATAGGCTTCTAACATGCTCCCTTCTCAATGATTTTCTGGGTAACATAAACTGTCCTCAGACAAACATTTAAACTTTCCTTTAAAACACACTTGCTGCTAAAACACTTTATAATAATAGATTCTTTAAAGATCATATTGGCTTGTTAAAGGCAAAAACTTCCCCTTTTAGCATCTAAGTAAGCAATTTTATATAGAAATATTATAATAGATGTAAGGATAGAGAAAGGGCTGTTCACTTGTTGAGATCTCCTCAGTGACATAACTGGTTCTCTACTATGTTTTCCAAAGTTTATTTCCTCTAGTTTTGGAAGTCCTAGGTGACTGTTCCTTCAAGAGATTTTTCTGCAAACTGAAATATCAGACCATCAGGGAGTATTTTCCTAATTTCAGTCTGATGCATCCTTTTTTAAATTTCATCCTTTCAGTCATTATTATAGCCCCATGGTATCAATCCACATTTTTGTCTTTCCTTGATGTGTATAGAATTCAAATATTTGTAAGCTGAACTCCTGCCTTTCAAAAGTATTCATATAGTTTTTCTTCATCTATCAGTTCCCCCAGCTTCTAAGAATTTTTATTTCTTTCTTTAAGTGGCCTGCACTCAGAAAGAAAAATGGTTTTTTTCTGGTAAGCTGAAGTCAAGAAATATTCCAAAAACAGTGACACCAGATCCATACATGAGGTAATGACTTTCTTAGCTCTTTAGGGGCTTTGGTTACACAAGTTGAATCAGCAATTTTTGTCCTCTACAGTACATTGCAAACTTATTTATTGTCCACCATCACCCTGGTTTGTTTTAATCATTGCTGGGTTTTGGACTATTCCCCACTGTCACTAATTGCAGAAAGGCAGCTGGATAGAAATGAAAACACGTAAAACTGCAACAACTTTCCTTCTGTTATCAAGTCTGAAGGGTGCTACTAGAGCTGAAAAATTAATAGTACCAATCTGGGACCATGTGTGAACAGCGTACCAGAAGATGCATTACTTCAGTGCATTCATTTCCATAGCTGTTTCTTTCGGCCAGCATCTGATTAAGCCCTAACTACGGTCATTGCCGCCTTTCCCAAGATGTGTGCAGGCCCATAACAGCAGATATGCCAACTGCTCTTTCTCTGAAATTTCACCTTTTTACTACTGCCGTGGTATAGTTATTGCTGGCAGTGCAGCAAAACAAAATTTGCACTCTGTGCTTGTTGGGGTAACTTGGCCTGATATGCACTGCAAACTTTAATTGAAAATGAGTATCTCACATCCTGAATTTCACTTTATGTACCACCCCGTATTGCATAAGTGATGTTTCTCTTCCATCCTCAGAGTGACTGATTGCAAGGGACTATTTTTGTGACTAAGGATCACCAATGTAAAAAAAGATTATTGGCTCAGGTCTATTGTACTTGTGTCAGGATTAGTCACCAGCAAAACATGCAGGCAGGAATGGAGATACAGAATCACATATCCAGAGAACTAGCTCTACATCTAAACATCTATGCGTTCTATAGGGCTACGTAGAATATGGTAATTAACTATAAACAGAAATCAAATTGGACAATGTGCTTTTTGCCCTAAAGAATGACACTGAGGCATGGCCTTGCTTCCAGTAAAACATCAAAATGTTAATTTTAGTGTGAAGCATCTTTAAAAAGAGCAACGTAAAATAATCAGTGGTACACACTGAAGGGGTGTAGTTTCAACAACATGAGACAATGCCAAGAAACTGTATGAGAAGCACAGATCAAAGACAGGAAGAAAAATTATAGCAGATAAAGGAAAGTAGAAAAATATTTTCAAAATAGTTAATAGATATTGAACTTAGGAAAATTTTAGTTTTTGAATGGACTCTTTAATTCTGAATAATAGAATAAAACTATTTCAAAACCAGCAGTTAGATTTAGTTAACCACAACTTTCATTTCCCAACATTGTAATGACTTCATTAGCAGAACAGGGTGACAAAGGTGGGCTAGTTTCTGGTTTTGACAATACATTGGACTTAAAAACTCAGTTTTGGTCTTCCAGAAACAAGTTATATATTTATATCGAATTCACTGAACAGATTCAAGTGAAACAATTTGGTACAGCATAACAGCACGGCAAAAGTGATGTCCCCTTTCTTCAAACTAGCTCAGTAGCTAGGGTACCCTTCCCCAGGACACTGAAGACCACTTCCAGTTCTCAATGAACTGTCCCTGAGCCATCTGTGCATTAACACTGACCACCTTTCAGGAGATTTAATTCTGAGTAGGAGGAGCTCCCAATCTAGTATTTAAGTAGCTTGCCTGGATTCACTACTAACACATCAATGAATAGATTGCAGAATAGACTGAGAGCAAGACACTCTTCGTGTAACCTTTAAGCTCAGATCACCTTCCTTTTCCACGTAACATGCTGGCTCAGAATAAAGGAGAGAACTGAGCCCAAGTTTCCATGCCATAATGAGCAGCAACTGTTAGAAACAGTTTGGTAATGATATCAACTCTTTGTGCCCCCCTGTCTGACAAGGATGCTTAGAAAAAGTCCATAGCTTCCACTACTTTTTGTTTTTATTCATACTATTGTACTTTAAAATGAAACATGTTGGCCTGATTAAACCAGTACCTAATTCATTCCCAAATACTTTTTCTTCCAATTTTTAAAATTTATTTATTGAGGCAAAAATTATTTTTTTGTACTTCTTTAGTAATGGCCACTGTAGCTGTGTCAGATCTAGCCTAACATCATTTATTTGCTAATTAGCACAAAAATTCCTGATAAAAGTAAATATTAATCTCGTCAAGATTTTAGCATATCTTTGAAAGCAGCACTTTAAATGTACTGAATTGTTCACCAAAACAATAACGTTTCCTTTTTAAAAGTCAGAAGCTAAGGATTGTAGTTAAGCAATTATTCACTGTACCAAAAGAAAAAAATAAAAAGAAAATATTGTCTCTGATGATCCCAATGCCAAGAGTATAGTTTTATTCAAGTGAACAAACCCTATGTCTTCAACTTAAGCTTGTATACAAATGTTTGGAAAATACTCTTTAAGAAGTCATTTTCATTAGCTATTATGGTTATAACTGATTATATAAGAGATTATTACTAGGATAACTTATCTTTTCAAACAATTTCATTCCAAATTATAGAATTTGATTTTTTTCTCTGGGGAAGCAAAGGACTATTTCTCTCTACAGAGGAAGTTCCTAATCTAGTGTAGAAAGTGCCTGCAAATGTACCTCTTGTGAATGTAGCTATCCAAGTCAAATGGCTTCAATTTCTTCCTGTATTGAGCTAAAGAACTTGGAGACTTTATGACAAAGAATCTTTATAGAAATATAACCTATTAGTACATGAAGAAAGAACATACACACAAGGACCAAATCCTGATATTCCCCATCAGTACGTGAAACCTAAACCAAGAGAACTGTTAGTTATAATCCCAGCCATCGCTTTGATCTGACTCCGCGCATGGCCCCATGAGCTGGCCCTGGGAATGCGGTTGGAATGAATAGCTGGTGTCTGGGACAGAGGGTGGGCGGTGGTAAAGGACTTCCATTTTGGAAGCAGCCCATATTTATGCTAGACATTAACTACTGGCTAACCACAAGCCTATTTATAAAATGTACAGAACTAGCCCATAAAATCCTTCTGGAGCTGACCTGATCACTCCTGTGTGCAGCACGGATTTGGTGGCTGTGTTCATTAAAAAACACGTGACCCTACAGGATTACTGGAGGAAGAAACAGAATAAAAGTTGGACTCTGTGAGCCATTTAGAAGGAAAAATTGTAGTACTTTACAGTGATATTAAAACTGCAAGTGGCAATGACAAGGAATTCAAACTGAGGCTAATGTTTTTCAAAGCTTTTTCTGGTGCTCTGACAAAAGATACTGTAATACCAGGTTACCCCATAATATTGAAACTTCTGAAAATAATAGCAGAAGCTGTAATTTGAGAGTTCTTTGCTTTACTGAAGGAATAAAAGGGAGAGATATTTGTGAAAATCTCTCTTTGCTATTAAAATCTTTTAGATTTCTTTTTTATAAATGCCCTTTCCTGACAAACACAACAGAAAGATGCCTGCAATGCTTTGGCTAACCCTCTGAATAAACAAAGCCTAGGTTGACCACTTTTCAAAATATGAAAAAAAAAGCCTTAAGAAAATATGAAAAAGAATATGACTTGTTTGGTTTTGTTTTCTTTCCTATTCCTTTTCCCAGAAAAAAGATGCTCTATCATTATGGTAAAATTTCACCTGAGAAACTCAAATGCAGAGGTGCAAACTAAGATATTAGAAAGCAGAAGCCTTCAATATGGCAGAGCTAATCTGATAAAATGCCTTTTTTTTTTCTTTCTTAAATTGCACAGACATTTAAACATGGACCCTGCAAGCACATGAACACTTAAGTTTGCATAGCAAATATTGTAGCTGTCCCCAGTGAAATACGCTTGAATATAAAGTTAGCCACATATGTAACCATGTAAGGGGGGCATTTTAGAGGAATTCATTAGTAATATCTAGTGGCAAACAAAATCACTTGGTTATGTCCACACAGGGCAGCGGAACCCTACTGAGAGACCCCCAGCTCAGCACCCAGTGATTCAGCTATACTCACCTTGACCCAAGTTGCTACCTCTGCTTGTCCCTGATCTGTGTCACCCTTCCAGCTTGCTTGGTCATCGCTAAGACATCTCAGTGTGCCACTGCAGTGCAGACACTTCCCGATTATTCGCCAAAAGACAGCATGGAACTTTTAGGCCAGTAGCTGTGAAACTGGTAATGACTGTAGAGACCATGACTAGCAAACAGTAATCTATAGGTGTCTGATTTATTCTGCCATTCATACCTGCACACATGTTTATGCACACCTTATAAAGAAAGAGGCTGGTAATAATATGCTGCCATTATATTAGGACAGAAATGTCTACTGAGATAAAGTTGGGAAGACTATTTTATTTTGAATCAGTGTTACTTACCAAATTGCTAGATTTGTTCTTTTAAAATATTTAACAGTCCTTTGTTTAATTGAAAGTGAAAAACAATGACAAAAATGTCACAGTGCGTAAGCTATGTTCACTTTAACTCTTGGCTATCTTGACAGCTTAAATCATTTGGGTCAAATTTACTTTAGAAAGAGAGGAGACAATTCCCTTTGAAATCAGTCAGTATTGTATGCTCTTTCTTTAGATATAAGTTTACCCTTCTTATCAAAACAGTTTTGTCAATGAAGAATATACCCTGTCCTACTTATTTGCCAAGTAAGCCTTACTTAAAAAAATTCAGTTTTATGTTACCTGAGAAGTAAAAAATCTGAAAATAATACATGAAAATACTTAGGTGAAAAAATTCTCTAAGGTGAAGATGACGGAGCCAATACACTGACAGTCCCTAATCAAAAGCATACAATAAGCCATTCCTGTGAGATCAATCAAAGCTTGGGTATGTGATTTTTGCAAACCTGTTCTGGAACATTTTTGCGGTCAGCACCAGATATGTTAAAATACATACTGAAGCTTCACATGTCTAGCCCAGAAATACAAAGTATCAAAAAAAAATTTTTTCTGCATTTCATCGTAAACATTCATATTTTATTTTAGTTAGTACCAACAAGAAAACAACTTATCACAGTAATAATCAACTGAGGAAGAATAATTTTATTCCAGTGACATAAAAAAATCATATTCTGTGAAACAGTATTATTAGAAATACCTTGTCTGGTAAGAAAGAAATGAAAATAGTACAGCAACAATAAGGCAATGGCAATGAAAGGCAGAGGCTCTCTTGCTGTAAAGACATACTGTGGATTGACTCCTGAAAGCCCAAGTTAATATTTACTAACTCTAAGCACATTCAATAGCTTCAGATTTTTTTCTTTTAGTGGGGCCACTGCTCCTTTTGTTTGAAGACAGAGCAAAGCTGTGAATAATGCCTAAGAGCAAAACTAAACCAGAAGTAAATGACTTTTTTAATGTGAGACCTTCAACCTCAATTCCAGTTCCCCAGAGGCCGTCTTTGACTCCTTCTCAGTAATGCTCTCACAGATGTCAACTGGGGATAAAGATACTTCCACAAAGAAACCGGTGAAGAAACCGCTGCAGAGAAAGGTGAGCTTACAAGTCTCTTGACACTGGTGAAGGGAAGTTAGGGCAGTGTCATGCAGAATGGCCAATTTAAATAAATGGACTGCGGGAGGTTAACAGTGACTACAGATAGCAAGGGCAAACCGCATAGCTGTTCAACAAGTCAGTGAAGGCTACTGCTCACCTAAAGTAGTGCTCAAAATTAATTGATTTTGGGTGTTACACAATACTTGCTGAACTGTTCAAAATGCATTTTTTAGTGTATTGTATTACCAGTGCCTTCTGAAGACTTGTTCTGACCCAGTCAAAAAAAAAAAAAAAGATATTAGAAAAGAGCCATTTTACATGGATAACTTACTGTTCCTTTCTGTATCATAAGGGAGTAGGGGGCAAAGGAAAAAAAGTCAAACTTTTTATTGTCTTAGTGACTGATGCAAGCAGTGCAAGTGTTAAGGTTGCCAGAAGTTAAGAAAGAATGTCCTGGGAAAAGAATGAAGTAAACCTTTTCCCTGATATGGACTGAATATTTGAGCTGAATTTTTATTAACATTTGATTCCTCTTCTGGAGTAAGATTTCCACTTCTTTTAATGCATATTTTGTTTGAATTGAAACTTGTTTGACATCCATTGTGATATTTCATAGTAACATAAAGGTTTTCATGGGTTTACAATATAGATAGTAATTTTTCAAGTAAATGGTTTATATTTAAGTTTAATACAACACTACTTTCCTCCATTCCCATACCCTCTCAAAAGTTAGAACTGGACTTTTCAATTTCACAGCTAAATATGAATTTTAAAACTTATGTTTATTGATATGGTATATATTTTATTCATTTATTATGTCAGTTTACATCTTTGTATCTATGATGTCGTTCATTGCATATCTCAGCATTCATATGTTTGAGAGACCTTCTCATCTGTGGTTTTTGAAATACATTGCCTCACTGTTTTCACTCTGACTGGTAACATTAGGTGGTTTTGCCTTTTCATCATGAAATAGGCAACAAGGCCCCTGAGACAGGTTTAGTTAATGACATATGAATATAGCAAATAAAAAGAATTAAAAAAATTCTGGGGATATCATGTCCTTTTAGAGCAGTGATTAGATATTTGCTGGTTCACCTTCAGTTATGGAAGATAACTGTAAGAATGGAGCTTTCATAATTCATCAAGATTTAGAGTAGATCTCAGCATAACACAAACATGTCCTTGCACACCATTCATTTATCAAAGCAAAACCTACATACAAATAAAATACATACCATAAAGGTGTAATTACAAGTGCAACTGTTTAACAAAATATTTGTATTTTAAAGGTGTGTGTAACAGTCTTACAAAGATTAACTTTCCCATGGAAAGCTATGTTTTTACTACTAATTCAAAATGTAATAGTATTATTTAAAGACACTGAACTTTATTTATGAGAATCGAATAGAAAACTCTTACCTAAAACAATGTTAATAATTACAAACCTCCTTATCAATTGCTCTGTTAAATACTTCATGATTCATTATTTATTACTTTCATTAAATTCACCAAGACTATTGTCATAAGGGAAGGATATCAGAAAATTTATACAATATTTATCCCACTGCCTTATCTAGTAACTGAACTTGCAAAATATTTGTGTGTGGATTAAGTAAGACTCTTGCTTTTATTAGCTGCACAACAATGAGCCTGCCTTTCACATCTGCTTCTTCTCAATCAAAAAAAAAAGTCTTATGTCAACTAATATAGGTTGTTCATACACACTTTAAACCCTTTCATGAAAAAAATATACTGCTTTAAATTGGAAAGGTAACATCTCTCTTTTTCATTCTCTTGCAGCACAAAATACTTATTGAAAGATGATAATTCAAGTGGTTTGACATTAAGTTTATCAATGAAATAAAGAATCAAACTATATTTTCCCACATTTTTAAAAATAATACTTGAAATACTTGATTTGTTCCTCATAAATCAGAGATTCACTGCATCATAAGGAGTACTTTTGCACAGAGGCCTTTTGCCGTTGCGCAAATTTGTCTCTGTACAGATTTATCTTAGTTTAGGAAGCACCTACATAGCCCAAGATGACATTAAATATAGCATAGCATATAGAAAGTTATTATGCTGTTATTATGTATTAGTCACCATATTTATTGATTTGGTATACTAATATTTTACTTGAAATAACATTCAATAGATCCTTGCTATCCTTGCTAGATCCTTGATATTATTATTTTATAATAATTATTTTTCTTCCCTAATCTAACCTGTAGAAGTAGAATCCAGAAAGGCTTTCACTCATCTGTGTATGTATAAAAGTCTAAATTCACATTCAGCTGTACAAGACAAAATAGATTCCAGACTAGAATATCTATCTCACAGTTACAGAATAATTTAAAGTTATATCTGGATCTTCAGGAAATAGTAGATTTGAGACAATGTTAATTCTAGAAATAAGTTAGATGATTGCTAACACAAGTACAAAGAGTTTGTCAGAAATTACTTCTGCCTTTTAAATTGTGCTCATATTTAAAGTCATGATGTCAGAAAAAAATGCAGAAGGCAGAGGAAACATCGGTGTAAGAATGTTCATCAAAAAAAGTTACTCCTATATGTCATTACAAAGCTAGCAGCTGCGCTGATGAAATCACAGTTCCTTTTGGTGACATCCACATGGAAAGTAGAGCTTTGACATTAACCTTCAGTAAAAGCTGTGGCCTGATTTCCTGCAAGTAACTGTTAATTGTCAATTGTCAATTCTATTTGGTATTTTATTCCAAAATGAAAAAGTTATGGGGCATATATCTACGTGAAAGCCAGAGTTACTTTTGGTGTGAAACATGTTGTGGTGGGCTTTGTTCCTGATGTAAAGAAAATTGTCTGAGTCACAAAAATCATGGATTTATGGAATCATAGAGTGATTCAAGCTGGAAAGGACATGAGCAGCTTTCTTGTTCACCCTCCTGCTCAAAGCAGGGCCAGCTATGGGATCAGATCAGGCTGCTCGAGTCTTTGTTCAGTTAGGCCTTGAAAACCTCCAAGAACGGAGACTGCAGAGCCCCTCTGGACAGCCTGCTCCAGTGCTTGGCTGTCCCAAGAAGGCTTTATGTAGAAGTTTACATCAGAAACGATCTGTCTTAAATTTTCTCAGACTTGAATTTTCTACTCATTAACTATCAGGAATGTTCTAATTTTTATTTCTGTTGTACTCTCCTTGGGGCTTTGTTTGGGTTTTTGAGTGCAAAGTCATGACAACTTCGAGAGTATCTATCCTGAGAAAGCAGTTCTGCTTCCTTTATACTTCTCATAGATCTTGTGATCTCTTAATCCTTTTAAGAACGCCACTTTGTGATTCTTCACATCTGGAAATGGCCCTTTTGCATCACAAGAGAAGAAATTTGAAATTATGAAGGTGCCCATTTCACAGGGAATTTCACTGAATCTAAACCACACAGTATTTTCAGAACCCAGTAATCCAGTCATTGTCACTGACAGTAACAGCATATCTTTTTCGCACACCACGAGTGATGAAATGCCCTTGATGCCTTGCCATGAAGATAACAGGAACATTATGATACAGTCAATTCTTATAATCAAGGTGCATAAATAAAATTATATGCAAGTCATACTAGACAGCCATAATCTTTGTTTCTGACTTAATTAAGCTATAGACCAGTATATGACACACTCAGCGTAGACAATAAGTGGAAAAGAAGTCAGTGATGTTGCTTCCTCCCCATGAATGCCTACTGCATTTTGAAATACTAAGAAAAGTCAAGGGAAAAAACAGGGAGCTGAGAGAATCAGGAAAGGCTAAGGAAAAGCTACAGATCATTTTAATACAGGGTTTAAATATGGGACATCATATGTATCAAAACAAAATCATACAAACAAGTTGCTGCACATCCAATATTTAATTCAAAATTTCTTATTTGTGCCTATTGTTATTAGCTATTTCTTGCTGTCATTTATATGAAAACAAGGTGAATAAATATCCTTTATATTTAAGGTGAAGAGTTCATTTGATATCATAAAATGGTACAGGGAACAAATAGATATTAAAGAAGAGTAAATAAATGGCAACAGGCTGTACCTATTATGTGGCCTATCATCTTTCCTTAATTGCCCCACCTGACACTACAAAAGTGAGAATACTAGAATTTCTGCTTTAAATTAAATTAGGCTAATGAAGGTAACTGGAAGAGTCCACCAGTAGTCACAAATACAAACGTACAAACGGCAAAGGCAATGGGATTTTAAAAAGTAGCTTATACTTCACGCTCTCTATTTTATGATACATATAATTCACCTTAACAAGGAACAAGACTGTCAGGGCTCTAGATGCGCTAATAGGCCATAACTGCCTCGAGCGACCTCCCCTGGGGCCACCACCCACACTCCTGCCCACCGGCCCCGTTTCAGCTCAGGACTGGGCATCTACTCCCTGCCTGGGCCATGCAGTAGGGACAGACCCTGGGTCACTGCCACTGTTGGTAGACCCTGTTGCTGGCTTTGCCTGCTGCGTTGGGATCCCGTGTGGGACTGTGGCCCGCTGGCAAGGGTCACTAGCCCGTGCCGGGGTGGCCCTTGGCTCCTGGCTTTTCCCTCCTCGTGGAGCCGCACTGCTCTTGCTGCTCCCTGACAGAGGTGCAGATCCAAAATCAGTAAGAACCACCAGCAGCACTGATAGCCTCCCAGGTCATGGAAGGGCGGGGTGGAGAAGTCAGCCCTCTAGCTAAAGCTGCACGTGAGCCAGAGGGAGTTTTCTGTCATTCATCCTAAGCAGCTCTCTTCTCAGCTGTAACAATACAAATTTAAAAAAAACAAAACCAAAACCCAAACCACAGCAAACTGGGTTCACAGACTGTTCAAGCAAAAGATTCTTGCTCAGAGCATCTTCTAAGAACTATTTTTTTAAAGAAGTTTACAATGTTGAGGCTTTTGGTCAGTAAAAGCAGTATTCAGTAGTACAAAAACCTAAAAAAACCCCCAACAACAAAAAGCTAGAAGGTATCCATTTGCAAAATACCTGGATGGTGGAGTGTTTGTTATACCCCAGCTCCACCCAGCTTGACTTTAAAATCCTAACAAGGTTTGAATTCCCTGATAACAGAGCATTCAAACCTTGACTACATACCTCTTTCATAAGATCTGCCACTGTTGCTCTTTCAGTGTCACATAGCGGTGGGAAGTTTAGTGCAGAGAGGTCACAAGATGTTTTGTCATGCATCTCAGCTGGCTTTGGTCTCAAGCTGGAGACGCCATGGCAGCAGGAATGCTGAGAGCCAGCCTATGCAAGCATTCCCTTCATCGCTCACATTGCTGGAGCAGCACCCTGTGATAGCAGTGAATGTTAAGAGACTATAAATATGGCAAGAATTCAGAGAGTAGACAGGCTTTTGAGGCTGCCTCAGGATTTGGATGATCATTTAAATGTTATTGGGAAGGCTTGAAAATTAAAGCAGCAGCTGCTTTTTCACTGGAGAATCAAGCAATACCAGACAAAATTAATTTTGTAGTTCTTTTCAGAGTGCCTGCTGATTGAATGGCAAAACTGACTATTTTTGTACATACAGTAGCATACCGCTACTGTTAAAGTATACACATGTAAATAGAAATTTTCTGCACTGATGCTCTGGCTTGCTGCTTTGTCGATAACACCTGCCTCTTTTTAGTACTTAGCATATACAGTAGTAACTGCATGGCATACTGAAATCTTCTGTGGAGACACCTGAACTCTACAAGTTATCATGGCGTTTTGCCTAAGACTTTGTCTTGCTCTCCTGCAGGCTTAGCGTCCTGGAGCAAGCTTACTTGGCTGTCCCGGTCCCAGTACCTGAATTAGGTTGCTCAGAGATAGCCTGTGTAACAAATATCCTTATCGTCTGTCAGCTACCGGAAAGCAAGATGCTTGCCAAGTGTTTTAATATGTGTATGCCATGTCTAATGATTATGAAGGATGCCTATTACACTTAAAAACCAAATTATTTCTAAATGAAAATGCTCAAAGTACCTGTATCATAGTTTCTTATGAATTTCTTTGTTCACATTAAACACAATTGGAGGGTTTTAATTTTACACCATTTTATTTCCTCTTTTCCAGTATGGTGCAAATTATTCTACCGAATATATTACATTCAGGGGACTGAATGGATTCCCTGATGACTGTATTTTAGAAGCCTTTTGACTATGTTTTATATAGTAAAGAAAACAATACACATTCAATGCTAAATCATGATATAAAAGCACCTATAAAACCGACTGCTGTGTTTTTTAAATGACACTTAAATCCTGATTTATTTCCCTGAATGCATCACTTCTGAGAATCAGACTGAGATAGGTGTCTGGCTACAACTGTAGTTGTTTAACTACACAAATTTGCATCTTCACTTGCTTAATGAAGTCTCAGTTTCAAAGTCAACACATTACTTGGCAGTCACAAAAAAAATTGACAAATTTTACTGCTCCTGTTGGATATCAGGACTAGCATAAGGAGAGATTTATGGAAGTATAAAAGCCAATAAATATTCCCACATAACAGCTGAAAATAACATTTCACTCACGCTATAATAAAAAAACCAAACAAAAAAATGCTGATATTCAAAAAGAAAAATACAGATTTATGACTAAGTGTAGCTTACAAATATGTCATGTAAATCCTTAATATTGATGTTCCAAATCAATTACAAATCTTCCATTTACATCTATGGTAGCAGTACCACATCCCTTGTTAGCAAGTGCTGTGAAGGAATGAATTTACAAACAAGAAATCCTTTTTTTACCACCAACAAAATCCTCACAGTAACTATCTTTATTCCCAGGTGGAAAATCTGTATTAAGTGGAGATAAAGCTGAGAGTATATTTCTCAAATGTAAGCCTAAAAAAGATGTATTAATTGTCCCAGACTAAGTACTAAGATGTCAGGAAATTCAAAGATGAGGTTATACATAGAGAAAACCCCAATGCTTTGAACTAACCATGGTCTACTTCTTTTCTCTAAATCCTGTTGACCAATTCTGTATTTGGATTTGTGTTTGTGTAAACCATTTAGTTTCAGGTGGTCAAAACTCGCTTTAGTGTCATGGGGTGCTTATGCCATTAAAAAATTTGCCCATGTCTGCGTGTTTAATACTACTTAATTTGTCAAGACTTTTTTCATCTCTGTTTATCCTTTCTATTGTAAAATGATTTGGCTTACAGTGAAGACTGCCTGGTCAGTATGAGCTATGGATTTACAGTAAGTTATTACTACCTTTAAGATATGAAGATAATCACTGTTGTTTGAGTTGCCAATGTTTATTCATGATCCTAGAGAAACAAAGAGGAAAAAGACAAATGTCAAGAGAACAAAGAAAAGGGAAATAAATCAAAAAGAAGAGCTTGAAAGAAAAATATGGACATATGTTCGTATTTAATGCATTTATATTGGAAAGACATAGCCTGCTATGTTATCAAAATTCATATCAAAATTACAACTTGTTTTTCTTTCCTTTTTTCTTTTTTCCTTAAGAAATCTACACTGGTGATTGGCACTTGCTGCTGAGCCCTGGTTCTTATCAGTGGATCTTGAACAGGATACATGGAATGCAATTCTTTGGTACCAGACATGGATGTGCTGTTATGCAAGCACGCATGAGTTAGCAAGTGTTTGATGTATGAACACAGTTTAGCTTGTGATCTTGCCATCTGTAGTTCAAGGTTAATACCTTTTTATTTTAAAGCTCATAATGCATAATGGAACTGAGCATCATTGTGCTGTTATGATGTAGTAGGTATGAGCTTCATACTAGAAATAATTGAAAGCTGTGTTGCTTTCTTTAGGTACAGACTGTCTTCAAATCTGTCCAGTCTGAAGTCTAGAAACCAGATCTCACAGAAAGTCATAAACAAGCCTTCTATGCTGTGTTCTTACCCTGCCTCCTTTTGTGCTCTGATTTTTCTCCCTTAGTCCACTGTACTCTCCTGTATCTATACATTCTTGTCTGCAACACAGCTGATTCAGACTTGCTCTTGCTCCCTTTTAAATCAATAACAAAACTCCACTTGAAGCTCAGGACACTTTTCTGGTGATAACGTTTTTTAACCTTTTTAGTTATAAAAGAGTTAATAGGTCTATTAAAATAACAAAATAATTTTTAATATGCTAATGAACAGATAGACCTAGTTCCTAAATATGAGAAATTCCTGAAAAGAGACCACACTTACCATGCAACATACTTTCTTAACAGAGAGTAGGCTACAAAACTATGTGTGTGGGCCAGGCCAATTGATTTAAGCTGAGAGACCAGATACACACTTTAAAGCTTTTCTTCTCCAGTGTACCTAAGAGGAGCTACTTGAAAGGATGAACTGAGTTCTCATCTATTGCGAACTATTTTGACTAAAATCTCTGTCTTGGTTTATGTAAAGCAAGTATAACACTATATTCCTAGCTGCAGTAGCACAGCATTAGTTATCTGTTCTTTTGATGTCATTCTGTGAAAGCTCTTAAGTTGTGAAAGTTATCTGACGTTCTAAACAGCAATGTCCAAAGATAGGTGGATTTAAAAAAAAAAACACAAAAATAATCAATCACATCTATGGTTCTTTTCCCCTTCATTCAAATGAACACAAAACCATAGAGGCCTACTGCTGAGGCTATTGGCAAATATCTAGATAATCAGTTGTCAAGAAGAGCTCTGCCATACGCTCACTTTTCTGACAACCCACAAGCAAAACTGCTTAGCTCACAATTTTCCAAAAATTTGACAAGAGCATTTGTACATGAGTACAAAAGAAAGGAACAAATTCCAGTGCTGTAATAAATAGTAACCTGACCATAATCCTACAAATGGAGTCAGCAAACATGAGGATTGCTGACACAGAACAATAAAAATCATGTGTTTTTTTTCCAAGGCATTAATAAGTCGGAACGTAGTCTTCAACCCTGCAATAAAATGCTTTAAAGTTTATGAATATACTTAAACCTAAGTAGAGCTTTCTCTGATAATCAGACACTGCGTGTATTATTTCAGTGTGCTTCTACATTAAAACAATAGTATATATTAATGTAGGGGGCCACTGATGTATAGTGGCCATCAAACAAAATATAAGGAAAGGAAAACATGAACGCTACATTACATATCACCTATCTAAGCTTTGCCAAATGAGTCAGAAAGATTCCTTCACAGGTAAGCCTTCATCTGCCTTCAACTTATAACTAACTTTGCATTCATGTCTTGTATTTCTGTACACATGCTTGTGCTAGAGGGTAGTGGGTAGTCTAGCAGAATCAGTAAATTGAGACCCCAGGAGCTAAGAGAGTTTGAGATCCTCTCCACAACAGCTAATCCTGTGACAGCCATGAGCTTTATAAAGCCACAGACATCTGCACCTGTCCAAAGCTTGACAAACTGTTTCAACAAAACAGACCTTGAGAACTTAGAGATACTCTGTCTCCAGAAATTTTGGGAGAATTTTTTTCACATTTAAAAAAAAAAATATAGTGGTGGACAAAATACATCAGGCCTAAATATAAGACATGGAAAAATAGAGTCCAATGTTTTTGAAACAGATCAGTGTAGTAGAAACAATATACAAGAAATTAGTTTAAAGACAGAAATTTTGTTAGTAAATCACAAAGAAGCTGTAATAAATAAGGAACACAGTTTTTAGAGTCTGACAAACCAGAAAGAGAAACACAGCCTATCTCATAGTCCCACATTTTAAACTATGCGTGCTATGATTATAGTCATAAACAACAGATACTGTGTCTGTATGTAGGAAAACAAAGAACAGTTCTTTTTTAGGAACTATCTGTAGGAAGAACATACAATTTAGTCAACAAGGGAGCTGGAATAACCTCTTGTATTCTTTCCAATGACTATAGTTTAGTATTTAGCAGAAGGAATGTTTTTGTTCTTTTCTGTGTGCTTTTTCTCTTCTATCTATCCCCCTCCTCTTTCTGGTGAAGCATGGATTTTTTCTGTTCTTGCACCTGGTCTGACAAACAGTACCCCCACTATTTTTACATGCTCTAACCCACAGCACTTTTTTTCAGACAGCTGCAATCACTGTGCTCTCTGACCGAGAAGGCAAGCTTCTGACCTCTGCCACTAATGCCAATAGGCGATCCTACAGCATAAACCACTCCAAGTAACAATTTCTTCTACTGCCCATAATGAAAAACTGTACAGCAACCCTAGTCCAGCAATCCCATCCTGAAATTATCCTATCAACTCACTGACTTGATCATAAGTATGAGCTGGCTACTGAATTAATTTGTGAACATGTATTATGTTTTCTTTCTTTCTGAAAACCTGAAACTTAGTAGAAGTAATGGATAAAGTTCAGCCAAAGTGTGTTTAATACTAGACAGCTTTTTAAGATGATCAGATATTTGGCAACAACAGAAAAGATTTCCTTAGAGTAAGTTTCATTATCACAAATATTTTTCCTGTTCTACAAAACATACACATTTTCAAAGAAGAAAAACATGGTTTAAGCATTTTTGTGTCTTGGGCCTGAATGTTTCTGCATACTCTGGTAAATTCTTTTCAGCTCACAGACAGGTTCAGAGGGGAAAACAATTGCTCAGGACAGAAAAGGTAGGAACGAGTAACTTTTCCAAAATAAAATATGATCCCAAGTGAATATTGTCCAAAGCTTGACTTAAACTGAATATACTTTTTTGCTTTTGACATTTCCTGTGATTGTTAACATACCACAGAAAAATCCTGATTTTAGAGGATTTTACTTCTTTCTGGAAGTCTTTTCAAAGAACCTGTTTTCTCACAGCTCCTCTGTTAGTCTTGATGATTCAGATTTGTTAAGAGAAGCACTGAAAGGCAAGGTAAACATTTAATAAGCAATTACACTGCAATAGAACTTGGAAACTTCAGAAATTTAGATGAAAATTAAGTATTTTTTGTTGAAAGAGAGTAGGTCATATGGTGAAGAAATGTTTCTTTGCTAATATGTTTGATACTTTAACTATTATTGTGTGAAATGCAAATGAAAGTATAAGACAATTTAATTCCAATGTGAAGGAAATAAAAACTTGTTCATACATTAAATGTGAGTTATTTTAAAATGTATTTTCATATGAAACTAATAGGATTTGAAGAGCAGTAAGTAAAAAAACCATACATTATGCTATTTTCATTCCTTTTCTTCAACAAACATATACAAAGCACCTTTAAAACACAGGTGATCATCTGCTGGCAGAAAGTGAGAGTAACTTTTTTTCCATTTTCAGATAGTAATTATAGCCTTCAAATGCTAGAGAATCTTAAGATTTCAGTAATTTATGGGTTTTCTTGGATGCAATTTTTTTTAAAGAATATCCTTTTATCTTATTATTCTTCTTTGACTTTTAAGATACATTTGTTCCAGATGTCAAAACTTCTACGCTAAGTGTATACCTGCCTGAAATACCAAGTTGGATCTGATTTATGTTTAAACTGTCTATCTCAGTATCCTAGAGAAATTAAACTATATAATGAAAACAGCAGATTTTCTTCACCTCAAACTCCCATGCTTACTCCAGTTACTTTTGTGAAGACAAGTATTGTTAAGTCTTTACTGCTACCACATATTTGCAGTATAAATTAATCCCATTTGTATACGGATTTATCCCAAAAGGCATCTTTGCAGGATTTTGTAAAATGTCAAGAGAATCAAGCTACTTTGGACCAGCATAAAGGGAGCATTCAACAGACAAAGTTCCTCATGGGAAACAGTAATAAATGCATGGAGAATTAAAGGAGCTTCATCAGACAACCAAGTTAACCTACACCTGATTGATTATGTAAAGAGAAGAAATCTGTCACGTGGGGAAGACTGATGTAGGGTCTTAAATTTAGGGGTAAATTTTTCAGTGCTTGATTTTTAGAAATTATAATTTAAAAAAAAAAGTCAAAAGTTCCTGCTGTTTTCTGGGTGTAAATACTGTGCTTGATCCAGTAGTCAAGTATACTCTTCCACAATAAAATGATGCTAATACTTTACAAAAACAGCTCATGCCAGCTAAACTTTTAGCTTTGAGTTAGGAAGTCTGCTTGCAGCTTCCTTTTTGGGGGAGAAAAAAAGTTCACATTTAGAATCAAAGCATCCTTAAAAGAAATACAGGAGGATTAGAGCCCCTGTTTGAAAGAAAATCTTCAGAACTTCAAGTTTTGTGAATGCACTGGTGTTCTGGCAGAATCAACTCTATAGAGGTACACTTGGCTCTTCTCTGCCTGAATATACCATTATTATGCTTAAGTAAACTATTCATATACCATGAAATACATAGTTTAAGCAATGTATCGAGTTAAGGTTGCTATAGACATCTTATGCTTTCCAGTTGTAAAAGTGGACTGATGCACTAAGAGGGAAAGTAATGGAGGGCCAAAAGATTGGAAGAATGATTGATGACAAGTTGTTTTGATAATGGCCTAAGAATACCCTCCTATATGGATCCCTTCTGTCTGTTTCCAGCATCCTACTGTGCTCCTCTGTAACTGTAAGCATCTATTGGCATGACTTAGCACTGAAAGCATGTTGATATAATATCTAAAGGCTAGAAAGAACAGAGGAAAGACTCTTCTAGATTGTTCACTCATTCTGCTAGTATTGGAAGACACCAGAATGACATTGCCAAATATCTTGATCCAGTAGATCAAGATTTTTAGCTGCCTCTCTAACGTATCTTAACAGTGCACATCTACCTGATCTGCAGAGATGTGTATTTTTGCAAGGTAACTACTACATTCTTCTGTCATCAAACCACTTGGGATATTTCTTTTTCTGAAAAAAGTATAGCAGCCTTTCTTCCAAATATTTAGGCTGCTGAACCACTGGCTATGCTATGCTTCTTCTGTCTTTTGTCTTTACCCCAGCAATGCTAAGAAGTCTGAGACACACTAATGTCACTGCGAGCTCTGGGACTTATTCAGGCCTACAGAAAATCAGATTTCGTGTTATCTGTATTCAGGACATTCACAGAATTTCCTGATGTACAGGTCACAACTTTTCAGGACAAAAAGTAGTCTCACTTCAGATTTTCAGATGTTCTACTGCTGCCAAGATTTGGCTCTGGAATTGAGTACTTGACATTGCAAGCTACAATTACTCAGCTGCCAACCTAGCTCTGCTTAACGTCTTAGAATGACAGTGTGTGCTACCTTTTGTACATACTACTAGTTGCATTTAGCACTGGAAGGAATACAAATTTTGGGTGGTTTCTACAATTTACCCCCAAAACATCTTTTCTATAGTGCCAGATGCTGATAATGTAAACACTAAAATGTAAGTTAGCCTCTAAACTCAGTTCTGTTAAGTTTTTTGATACTACAGAAATAACATACAGTACAAATAACATTTTCTTGCAAAAAGTCTTAACATACGGTGCTGCACTCTATGTGAAAAATAAAACCAGAAGAGAACAATGTTCTGAAACTCTGATTTAGAACTGAACCCAACTGAAAAGAAATTCTGGTGCAGTACATGGCACTACAGCATAACGAATAATCAGCTCATAACATTTCTGAATGAATCAACTTTTATTCTTTAGTCTGCATTTGTCACTGAGTATTCTTCTTTGTAAGTTATTTGTTCCTGTTCTCCACCAGGCAGCCCACTTTTTACACATTAAAAAAATATATCTATTTATGGATTTATATTACATTAAGCAAAGTGAAGTAATTATCTACTGTGTTATATGCCCCATCAAAATTAGTCTGACAGTTCATTTGGTTGGTTTTAGCTATATAACATTGCAGAAAAAAAGGAAATCAATAGAATTGCTAATATGTATTTTGATTAAACTGGGGTAACATGTTGTAATTCAATCCATAGATTTTGATTTTAAAAAAAAAATAAATTCCACCTTTCTAAATTATGTGGCTTCCATTTATGAGATGCTGGAGTAGAAATCCTGTAAGTAAGGAAAACCAAAATCAAGTGCAATTCAGTTTTTAGATAAAATATTTGCTAAATTTAGCTTTAAAAGATAAATGAAAAGTTAATATGTTGATCTGTCTTAAACATTGTCATCCTATTTATCTTACTAGACAATGTCATTCCAAATAATTGCAAGAGTTTCAGACTTCTGGCACTATAGAAAAGATGCTTCTGGAGTAAATTGCAGAAACCACTCAAAAGCACAGGATGCACTATTTTAGAATATTATGAAAGAAAATTACCCTATATTGTACCTGTTGAGCTTTAGGAGAAATTAAGGGTGGTAGGTGTAATAGCAACAGAGTAATTTAGTGGTTGGAGTACACAATAAGAGATGCATTCTTGGCACAGTCAATAGGTGGGTATATTTATCTCAGAGTCTCAATTTCTCTTTATACACATATTTAAGTAGGTCAATATTACCTTTTTAAAATAGTTACAGATCATCCAGTGAAATACCACAATAACGTCAGAGGACTATACTACAATCATCACAAGAGCACAGTAAAATGTGATAAAACAGCTCTGATGATACCTATTTTTGAAAAATACAATAAAAGCCATGAATAACAGTTATTAACACTAGCATCTTCAGAACGAAAATTTGGCTAAGCATTTGAGCTGGACAATTTCTGATATGAACTTCTAGAGGTAAGTACAGCTGCTCTCGAGCCTCACAGAAAACTAAGCATATTTAAGCACAGGGTGCCCTCAGTACTATAGGGGAGCATTGTTTTGTTCCTGATTCAGTGAAAGGATTTCCCCCCTTAGCCAATGAAACTTCTCCAGTTTCTTGGTTTTCTTGTTGGTCATTCTGGCTGTGGTTCCTAGCCCAGGACAGCAGACTGTGCCATTTTAATAATGCCTCTTGACATCTTGTTATCTCTGACTTTATCTCTTCTACCCAACTCACTCTGTATTCCCACCATCTTCATTTTATCAACTCTGACTTCATCATCTCATACTGCGTGAGGCCATTTCAGCATGCTAGCCTGATAGCAAATTGTAATCTTTTTGCTGGATCATATTTACTAGCAGGAAAAACAGCAGGGTGAGGCAAGTACTGGACCTGGCCCAAGAGAATGGGCAGGAATGTACAACGGCTGGCAGCAGAGAAAGACAGAAACAGAACATAGATTAGCTTGGGCTACTGTGGAACACCAACCACGTATAAAAAAGCCAAGCCTTCCAGTGCCAGTCTTATAAGATCTTGCATACTCTGATTAATACAAAATTGAAAGTGATTCCAAGAACTATGCATCATTTAAAACTGATTCCTTAAATAACAAACTGTAGATTTTAATACAAAGGTACAAATGCAAGGCTATAATACTTAACAACTGACATATAAATTAAGTCATAATGCATGTCTTGTTTTAATGATTCTGGTGAACTTAAGAAAAAGTATGTAGGTCTAGATTTAAAGTAATCAGATTTTTTTGTCACCAAAAATAAATTGTAAGAACGTGTACAAAAATGTGCTACACTTTGCCCTTAGACAAAGTAGGAGCACTCTGTAAATGTCCACACAGCCATGCTTACTGTCCACCTTACATCCCTATTTAAAATCTTTCTTTGCCATGACAATAAACACAGCCACAACAAAACCCTCATGTACACAACTGCTAGAGGCCTGTTTTTCCTGACCACTGTTTTCATACTGAACAGAGCTGGTTTGTTGTTTTCTTGTGCTTCCCCTGTCTGTCTGTTTTCTTCCACCTGTTAATGGCAGAGTTGCACTCTAGATTGTGAGGTCTTTTGGGCAGGGAGTGTCCCTTTGTAGCACGTTTCTGCTGTGGGGACAAAGGAGTCCAGGGATCTAGAACTCTACAAGGGAGACCACTTGACTTCATGGGCCATAGGGCCTAGATATGGCACTTTCTTCTTTCCCCCAGGCTTCAAACATTCCGCAGGAAGGAGTCAACCATGACAAAACCAAATCAGCATGAAGAAGGATCTCCAGCCACTGATGACATCAGATTATTTGCTACTGCTTTAATCAATCCAACTTGGTCCTTTCTGATCTACTGTTCATTCCAGCCTTTTTCTGTTTTCTGTCATACCATATTTATTTCAGTTTCAACTATACCTTTTTCCTATTCTCATCTCTGCTCTATCTTCTTCTTTCACTCATTCTTCTATATGGATTTCTCTTTTTTAATGAAATATTACCTAAAAATATTTAAGTTCAATGTAAAACCTTGCACCTTGAGCTTTATGGGTGATGTAGATCTCCACAGCAAAGAAGCTGGTACTTATTTATGGGTTATTAAAAAGGTGGAGTGAGAGAAGCAGAAAGAATTTTTGTAGTTGCAGTGAGCCTAATTCTTGAATATTTGTATTGATCCTGTGTCTCGCTAGGAAAAAATGGTGAAATTTTGGCAGAGGTGCAGCAAAGAACCACAAGGCCTTAGAAAACACCACAGTGTGACACTTCAGAAGTGCAATGTGTTTTAGCTATTTAGAAAGAAGACTGAATAGTAACTTGACTACAGTACATAAATATCTTAATGGGAAGAAAATACTATCTACTAAAAAGCTCTTTGATCTTACGAAGAGGGATATCACTAGAACAAAATGCTGAGTACCAAAGTCAAATTCAAATGCAAATTGAAAATTCAATGCAGATTAGGAATGCAATTTCAACTGTAAGGACATCTGGTCACTAGAAGAAATGTAAACCAAACAGGGGCTTCAAATAAGGCATGGATGCCTTTGTGGAAGCTAAAATTCAGTCAACCTTAGAGCTCTCCCTTTTTTAGTAAAAGGCATGTTTTATTCAAACACATGTTATCAGGCATCAACATCTGAGTTGATGGTCTGCTTATCTCTTTGTCTTTGAAACCTATGAGTCTCATGCCATCCAGCAACTCAGTGGCCTCAGTTCTACCAATCTTGCCTGTGCATTCTTCTCCTGATTCCACAGCAATGGCTGGCTGTTTAACATAGAAGATTCTTTTGAAGTACTGAGTTAAAATATCATTAACTCTTCTGAAGTCTCAAAACCTGCTTCCAAATCTGCGGTGAAGTAGAAAGATTACCTACATCATATTGCTTACTAACTATAGAACTTACTAAGCCTTATTAGTTTATGAAGTTTATTGCTTGTTAAGGTTTTGGGGACCAGGATCATTACCAAAATTAGGTTCTTTTATTAATTCATCTCAATGAAGATAATAACTACAAATTTTGTTGTGCAATTCAAGAAAACTGAGAGATGCTAGTCCAGATGTTTTCAGAGCAAAAAACCACAGACTGCAACTGTATCAATGAAACAAACAGTGCCAGAGCATTGGCCAAGCACTGCTCCAGTACTGCCCAGACTGTTTAACTGTTAGCAGGCATCCAGGCACAAATGCTGAGCCAGTAGAGAACAGGCTCAGGGTATTTTATTTGCTAATATAGACATAGCCATAGAATCTAAGGCTATACATACAAGACAATTTCCTCCTCTAAGAACTGGATTAAAATATCTCTTTAATAAATTTATCCAGTCCTATCTTAAAGGCCATTGTAGAATCCTGAATATGATACATAAATTGTTCCAGGGCATAACAACTACACTTTCAGCTAGAACTTAATGTAAGTTGAGTTTGAAGCTAACAACTTTTAGTCTTTGGAAATTGTATTATCCTCTGCTGGCAAAATTAAGAGCTACCAAGAGCTTCTACCCTTTTTTGTTGTCATGAGTAGCTATCTATGTCAAATGACTAAATCCTCTCTCAAAAGTTTCTGCAGTGTATAAAGGACTAAACTGAAGCCTGTAAACTTCATGTTTCAGGGCATCTTTTCTCATTCTAGAACACTGAAATCTTTCCAATATTTCATATTCATCTTGAAGTGTGAGTATCAGCTTTGAACACAGCACTGTCACAATAGTTTATAATGAAATGTGCACAGACACCTTCTACTTCTACTTGATAGTCCTCCTCTTATAAACATTGTATTATCCCATTTAACCACAGCACTGCACTGAGAATTCCTGTTGAGGCAGTGATCTTCAATGACCTTATGTTCTTTCCTGAGTCGTAGTTTTCAAAGACAAGCTCTATTATGTAAGTACAAGGTGTATGCTTTATTTCCAAGTTTACTACATTGCACGTAGCTATCTTAAAACAAATTTATTTCTCTACTATCTAGAGATTAAGGGAACTTTTAATTTGTCTTACTTTTTTCATACGATACCTGACATTTTTATCTGCAAGGGTTTTGTAACATTGCTTGTATGATCACTCAAAACATTGATGAACACAAAGTCAGGAAATAATTCCTTCTGAGAGATCTCTTCGCTTGTGGCCATTGGTATCTTCCCACAAATAACTGCATTTTGACATCTGGTTGTAAGCCAGTCCTTAATACACTTAGTATATCTGATTAATTCCATATATTACACTTCTAACCAAAGTGTCATACATTGCCAAAACAAATGACATGTATACTATGTCAACATGCATCATTAAATGGCCTGTTTGCAAAAGAAATGCTGTGTAAATTTAACATCAATTTCACAGTCTTAAATTAATTGGCAGTTTACCTTTTCTGTTTATTCCATTTTTTATTTGTCAAAATCATCTCTCCATGGAATTAGAATAATTAGTATTATTCTAGATATGCTAGTTATAAATCCATAGTTACAGGTGCATTGAAAATGTGGTTAAAATTAATTTTGTTGATTTCTGAGTAGGTAAAAAAATAATTATATATATTCTTCCCTAACTCAAGTCAATTATTATTAGACTGAATACTTGGAATGTTTTCTGTGATTCAAATGAAAGATTCAAAGTTAGATTTTTTAAATGACTGATTAAAATAATACAGAACAAAATAGTGGCATAACACATTACTTTTGGTTTCTCTGGTTTTAAAAGTACTTAAAACTTCATAAATGCATTATTTACAGTATATGTAAATATTAATATCTCCCAGATAGGCTGTGTCTTTAATTAACAACATAAAGTATTTCTACACCTCTTATCCGTATTTTTTCTACTTATCTTAAAACTTGTGAGAGACCAAAGATTTACAGAAATATCTTGCATTTACAGCCAAATCCATGCTATAGCCTTACTCCCACTAGTGTCACATATTCCAGCCCCCTTTGCTACTTCTCAGATGTTTCACTTGCCCTCACTCTGGTCCCTGATGCTCTAAAGTGCCATATGATAGGAGATATGTATATAGAGAGAGGTACATATACACACATGCATACTAATAAACACCCATGCATACATATACATGCAAGCACAAAAAAGATTGTTCTATAAATTTGGATTGCTTACTGAACTTACATATGCAAATGTGTTAAAAGTTAATGATTGCTAAATTGGTGAACGAACCATAGCTCATGATGCTTTGGTTTTTTAAAGTTTGTATTTAGAAATTGGTATCAGCAACCTTTACATATTAGCACACCTTCTGTAGTTGTAGCAATCATAAGAGAAACTAGAGTGCAAATCTGGTCATTGATTTTGTCTTTTGCTTAATGTTTGTAGTTAATTTCAAAGGATGGAGGGAAGATCCTATTTTCTAGAGGCTGAAGTTCAATAAGAATGTAATAAAACATTGTTATAGCAACCTTTTCACAATGAAATTTCTGGTGAAGTCTCACTTCTTTCATTATGTTCTAATACAGCCAAAGCAATGTTGTAGAGAATTAAGCTCCCATAATATTGAAGAATTATCAGAGTATGTGGGATTTGTTATATTTTAATTTAAATGAAGACATGGTCATCTATTCGGTGCTGATTTAGGAATACACACTTGAAACATTTCACACCTAAATCAATAATGAACAGCATGTGATTCCCTGCACTTCTATTCTGAGTGATTCATTTGTAAACTGTGTGGAATGCAAATTAAGAGACTGTGTTGTGACATATTGTCCTGGGTTTGGTTGGGATAGAGTTAATTTTCTTCCTACTAGCCACGGTTAAACTATGACATATAGTATGTTCTTTGATGGAATGGAATGATGTTTTTATTTGATATTGCAGCATTCTTTTCAGTGCAAGATTTTGGTAAATTTTCTTGAGTGGCCAGGGAGCCCTGAAGGTATATCAGCTAACACTAAGTTTTTAAACCTGTAATTCAGCAGGTAGAACTGGTTTATCAGCTCTGGGAGCCAAATCAAAACATCTCAGTTTCTCTACTATTTTTTTTTTCCCTAATAGAAGTAGAATTTTTTTGCCTAATTCTTGTGTTTGTAACTCCTTTTGCCACTGAAACAAACTCTGCAAAGGGCAAGCTATCTAAACAAGCTGCAAAATATATTTATCAGTCTCTGTAATATACCATCATTTTCACACATATATATACTCTTTAGTTGCATGCCATGTTAACAAGCGTTAGAAAATTCCTTATAGGAGAAGACAGTAAATCCTTTCTCTACCCACATTTTGTTCACATGAAAATATGACATGTTTTTGCCTTATAGCACCCAGACATTCCTGTTGTTTCAATAACAAAGAACAAAATAAATAAATAAAGACAATACAATAATTGCAGAAGGCCAGATCCTAACAATAGCAAATGTCAATCGTCTTCATCACAAACAAGATTGGGCACAGACACATGTAGAGAGAAAACTGAGTGTCACTGAAGTCGATAGCAAAACCACTGCTAATTTCAATACTCAGGAGTTTGTATTGGGTGTTTAAAAGAAAAGTAAATAAGCATGTATAATTTAAACTGAAACCAGACAAGCTGATTTTTCAAGGAAATAAGGGGTATTGCTCTCAAAAACTGCAAAGGAAAATGTTTTTTTTTAATTACTTTTCATATGCTGTCAAGTACAGGTTCCTATACCATCCCATTTATCCTTTCGTTCTATGGTTTCTGAAAGTCTACCAAATGGGTAACTGCAAAAAATCTGTGCACTAAGGTAAGCCTGAAGAGGACATGTTCAGAATCTTGCAAATGAGATGACTAATATGCATGAAACCATTGGACTCAGTATCCTGAGGCATGAGCAAACTGTCACCACTGACTGGTGACTCAGAAGTGCAAATGCTTCCTTCAGTCTAAAAAACATTAATGTGGGAGAAAGACAGATGTTACTAAAGAATACAGGACTTACTCTATAAGGCTGAAGATTAATTTCTCTTCCTGAGCCTAATCAGCAGTACAGGGGGAAAAAAAAAAAGGCAGGCATAAATGCTTCTGATTAAGTCTATTTCTGTGTTTGTTACTGCTATTGTATATGATTTGTATTGCTGTAAATAATCTTCTTCATGCTGTTACAGAGCTAAGAGCAGAACCAACCTGTTATCCACTAACTGTCTGGATATGGATGGTATTTACCTAGAGACTGAAGCAATGAAGGTCTTTTATGACTAGAAACTAGCTTAACTAAACATGTATATTTTTTGTACCTAGCCTACATTACTTTAAATCGTCTAATCTGTCACCTGTCATCAGTTTGTCATGAGTTAGATTTATTTTCTGCGACACGAACAAAGCATGTTTGATTTTCAGGGGCCATTATTACAACTGCTAAATAAAGTGGCACAAGGTAATTGTGTAATGTTATTTCAGATCAAAATACACTATGGCCAGTATTTCTCTTCCTTTGATATATGATGCACATTTTCAATATTTACCACATTTACAAGGCTTACTGTTTATTACCAGGAGTTTATCTTGTTGCCACTGATTTTATCTTCCTCTTGCCTTTTTCACAATTAGTACTGCATATTTTAAGATTAAATCTGTCTGGAATATGCTCTATTCTCTTGAACAATCTGCAAGCAACAGAGAAGAGTAGCATAGCACTGTCACCACTTGGAATGTAGTAGGCTGATAATTTTGCTCATAGCAGGCCACAGAGGGATGCAGAAGAAACACATGACTTATTTTCTTGACGTGAGCTAAGTATAAAGATCTAAAAGGTAGGTTTTAAGGCTATTGCTGAGAGGTAGATTGGCTACATGCAAAAACTGTTTACACAGAAACTGTGTTGCAAAACTTCATGTACAAGAGTGTTTCCTGGAAACAAGAAATATTTAATGGTCATTCTAATGAGCAGTCTTTATGAAATGCAGTGATTGGGAAATCCTCTCTGAAACTTCAAGCCAAATGTAATATAGTAAATCAGTGTAGAACAACACATACATTTTCAAAAATTTCAGAATATATTACAGTCTGAAGTGAACCTGGAGCCTGAATATCAGAAAATACCGTTTTCTCCAATTTTATCAGCTACTTTAATAAAAGAGATATTTCTCTACAAACAATGCCTATCATAATATCTTACAATTTCACTCAACTCTAATTAAAAAAAAGTCATTTTGACAGCTCATTCCACCAGATGGAACTGTTCATAATAAATTTTTAAATGTTCAGACTTTAGCACATATATTATACACAGTATGCACAGTATGTGTATGCTGAGAGTCCATCCCTGAGACAAAATAACAGAGCTACTAAGCACCCTAAACTTTTTCCAGACAGATTTAACTAAACAAAATGAGGGAAGACTAAATTTTAGCTATAAATTCAATTACAGTAGAAATTGACAATAATCAATGTGTCCTGTTTGGGGGTGGGGGTTGTTGGTTTTGTTGTGGTTTTTTGTTGTTTGTTTTTTTTTTTTCTTCAGGATACTGAATACTTCTCAGTGTCCAAGATTCTGCTTCCTAAATGTTTCAAAGTTGAATGTCCTTTAAGGAGGCATTGGTATTGATAATTAGCATTGATAATTGGCATTTTGGAACAGGAGATAAGTGATTAATGCTATAACAAGAAAATAGTATTCCTTAACAATCAAAATGCATACATTTTTCCTGTGATACACAGTAGCTTTCTGACCCTTTCCTATCGTTCTATGGAAATTCTTGCATCATTACTGTGAAATTATGCGGCATACTTTACACAAGCAAAGTACTGAGATTTAAAAACTAATGCTTAATAAAGATTAAGCAAAAAAGAATATCTAACTAATTAATAAAGGATAATTATTGCACAATAAACAGGGTAGGTGAGAAAAGGATCCCCAGGATGTAAAGGGCTAGTCCCCCCAGCTCATGCTGGGACTCTACATGTAGGATGACAGAAAGAAATTCTCTTAAGCCCTGTCCTCTGCAGCTCTACCTTATGTTGAAGATGGTCCTTTCTGAGCTAGGGAGCTTCAACGACTTTTTAGCAGGCCCTTTGTGTCAAGTGTCAAAGCTCTGCTTGGACAAAATAGAGAATCAAGACTGGTTTGATCTGCAATTTTTGTGTGTTGTGGAACCATTTCTATACTGTTAACAAGAAAAAAATGTAGACATCTAATTATTTTAATTTCATTGGTAATAATTGCACGTAACAAGTCTCAAATACACACTAGCCTTGTTTGGAGAGTGACTTGAAAGATGCAATTTACACAACATGTGCAGACCGAAACAATATATTCTTTGATTCTACAGATCACTTATGGAGATCTGGCATACAATGATTATCAGTTATGTACAACTAGAAGCTAAGACTTCTTATATTTACCAAATGCTTTATGTACGGTCCTTGGGAAATGATGGTATTTTTCTGAACACTTTCCTGCATTTTCTTAATATTTTTAAAAACAAATATTTAAAAATGTAGAACAAACCATGTCTTTTAAGGAACACTAATATTTTACTTAAATGCTGTTAATATTTAGTATTCAGAATTTATCCTATAAAAATCTATTCACTATGGTACAGAAAGAAAGCTTTGTAGTAACATTTTACTTGTATAAAGCTGTGAATGACAGCATGATGAACAAGCTCCAACTCCCAAAGATAAAACAAAGCTCAAGGAGTGGATGAAAGTGAACCAAGTATCGATGGCTGTTTGTTTTTGAAGATCACTCTCTTTAGGTGCTTATTGCTATAAGCCGACCATGTGTAACTCAAAAAGGAATATTCCACATTGACATGCATTGAAAATGTATCCCCAACCAGCACAGATGGCATAAAATGCTTAGTGTTGTTTTCAGATGACATGTCATGCTGTGGGAAGGTATGGCTGGAATAAATAAATTTTATTTTGCCTTCTGACATTTTTACATGTGATTTAATTATTCAGAGAACAGTATAAAAGAGAGCTTCAGTATGAGTGGGATCTATTATATACTCATAAGTGAATTCAATACTTTGTCAAAGATGTTTTAGAAAATAAATTTGCATGACATGCAAATAATATAACATTTGGTTGCACTTGGTTTAGCTAATGTATGTTGCCCAAAGGAACAGGTGATTATGAGCTTACTTTCCCCTTCATCTACATATTCTGAATAGTTTACATAATAAGTGATTATTCAGATATCAAAGTATAAATTGACAAAATAATTCTTTCATTGCCAGAGAAATAGAAGATTGATTCTACCCTATTTTCACTATGTCTTTTGACGATAAAAGAAAGAAACTAACAATAGTTACACGCAGAAGTGGAAAGAAAAAAGGACAGATTCTGTGTCAGCTCTGTGCAGATGCAGAGGAATCAAGTACAATAACCTTTTACATGCATTAGTCAAGAAATAGCACTGCACAGATACTTTTTTTTCCTATTGCAGAACAAAGAGCCTGAGTTCATGCATCACTGAATGTGAGGCAGCAGCTTCCCATCAGGGACTGGCTCTTGGGGAGCCCACAGGCAAAACAATGCAAACTGTAATTAGAATATTTTTCTCTCCCATTCTGGGAATAAACAATCTTTTCGTTGTTCATGTTTACACAAATAACAAAATGCTTAGCTGCATTGTAGTAACTATAGACAATATAGTAACAGTGTTGTTATAAATAATATATATGTCAATGTAATTTAGCTTTTCTAATAAATGTAGAAATTCTTTAAGCATTTTCAACCTCTTGAGTTGCTCAAGCGTGCATTTTCTACATAGTATATGACTCAGATTCTGTACTGTCTTTTCTGCTTAAATATTTTCAATCAAATGATATTAAGTATGATCACTTTAAAAAGTACTTAACTTTTTACATTACTTTTTTCAAAGCTTTTGAACTTTACATTAGCTAACATACTGACGGAGTAGTATAAAAAATAATAAATCTGCTTGTCTGACCTCAAGTAATAGCTACAGAATTTCTTCAAATTTATTTTGGACCAATAAAAAACCAGCAGTAGCATTTTATTCCCTGCAATTACTATTACTTTATAGTCATGGAAGTCTTCACATTTTAAGCTAGACCCCTGCAGCTGGTTTTCTTCCTTACAAGCCCTATCTACCTCTAAATTCATTATTTACTTTAAGAAACAAAACACATGGGAAAATTTAATATCTAATATCATTGCATAACCTATTTATAAATGGATATTTCAGAAGTGAAAAACAAAACTATTAATATTTCATTACTACTCTTGATTATGCCTCTAACATACTGCAGAGAGCAGACCTTCACTAGCTGGGGATGGGTTAGGAAATTTAATACACTTTGTGTTTTATGATTACCTTTAGATCATTGTGTTTGGAATGCATGCTATTATAATATTAACATGTACCAGTATGATGACTAACACCATCTAATGCTAGATGACTAACAAAAAACTAATGGCAATTACATGACATGGTCAGACTGGTGTAAAAGAAATGCTAGTTTACTATTTGGACTTTGTGTGGGTAAGAAGAGGACACTTTCCACTGAATAAGGAAAGGAAGCTAATAAAGAGTGTGCTTTTAAAATCTACACCACATATGAGAAAGTAAAAGAATGGTTCATGTACAGGCAAAGATTTAAATTATTTTGGTTACCTGCAGCATAGGTACTTCTCCATGAGAAGCCACCCAAGCGTACTATAGGTAGTAGTTTATGTTCTAATAAAATTATTATCTTTACTTTAGAATACACCTGACAAAATAGCTCAAAATATCAAAAGGGCATAGAATGGAGCCTTGCTAGAACACGACGAGTCAGCCTTGAATGGATTTTTATCTGTTACCATATATCCTTTACCACAGATTCTAAAATAATAAAGGTAGGGGTACCTTTGCTAGAGCTTCCCAACAAATCTGACTTTGCCAGAATTATGAGAATTTTTGAATCCATTAATCACTAGTTCAGCTGTTCTAAGTGACAAATAGCCTTAGAACATTAAAAAAAAAAAGATTTTCTCAGTTCTAATATTTATTACTTTTTTGTTTTATGAGCAAAATAGAACTTGTAGATGTCATGAGGTTAAATTGGGATTACAGAATTTCACAAAAATACTTTGACTTTCTGGCCAAAGTTGCTAGACTTTGGCGATCTAAATTCAGGTGTCTAAGCCTTCATTTCAGTAACTGAAAATCGAACTTGTTTGTCAGAGATTGGAAGCCCCTCCTGGAGCAATGAGGCCTGTGTCTTACTTTCTGAGGTCCTCTTCAGTCAAACCAGGGCTTGGAGGCAAACCAGATATGTATGGGAGAAATGGCATTTTAGTACATAATACTGAAATTCATACAGAATCTCAGACAAATTACTGTGACCATCTGCAAGGACATTTATCTGCCTCCTGAAATAGCTTATAAGAAGTTGAACATACATTTGGCTTCAAGCCTCCCTGATACACAGCTCAGAATCTCAACCTGGGATGACCAGTATGAATAACAGTTTTTAACCTGTAGATTTTTAACTTAACAGCAAAAGGAAAGCAGAGTTTTTTGATGTTCATAGCCATATATATTATAATATATACATGAGTAAGGTTAGACAATGTTGCAAAGTAAAACAAAATTTAGCTTACGTAAGACTGAAAATTGCCTTAAAACTGCATGAAAAATGGCTCTTTCGATTCTCCTTCTAGCCAAAAATTTAAGGATCACCTTCACTTTTGCCTTTTCTTTCTCCAAAAAACACACCTCAATCTTCTTAAAAAGTTATCATTGCAATAAAAATTGGGAAAATTATTATTTCTATCTTAGATATTTTAAACTATAGGAAACAAATGGAACTAAGGCCTAGACCTTCAACTTCACAAATTGGAGAGATGGTGGCAGCTTCTCCTGTACCTAGAAAAAGGATAGAGAATGACCCAGCATACTGAAACATTCAGGTTTTCTTCTCAGATCGACAGGACTTATATCTGCATTTCCTACTTCCACTGAAACTGCTCTGATCATCATATTATGCATTAGCCTGTGTTTTATGCATCAGTTTGTGTTTTCTCAGCCACTCCTGTTAAATCTGTTCTGGTTTGCATTTGCTGTTTAAATCCTTGCTGACACAGATAAGATGTAGGATATTCAACTCTAAATAAAAAAACATAAAATATTGAAACTCAAGTCCTTGCACTAAGAAATATTTAAGTATGCTGTACTTAGTGGAATAACACCTAGAGAAAAAAACCTGAAGAAACATTGTCAGAAGATATACCGCACTCTACAGTCCAGATCTACTTTCTATGTGCAGGGACAAATTCCAATCCACATCTGTCAGGTTTTGGTGGGTGCTTTAACAAGTAGACTTTCAGATTAAGGAGGATCAGCTCCCTGCTAATTTTATAATTAAGTCCCTTATTTATGAATTCTTTTCTATTTTTCTACTAAAACTAGTTAGCAAACTAAAGTTTGCAAATAGTTTACAAATAACCAAAACACTGACTTTTTAAAATGTTCCCAGTACGTGAACTGCCTTGCTTCATAAGATTAATAACATTTAATATGATATGTATTTTTCTCATACCATCTTTATGCTCCAGGCTCAATTCCATTCTTCCTGGAGTCAATGGAAGTAACTGATTTTGGTAGATATAAAATATTGATTTCTGCTTGTATTAAAAAATCACAGCATTTAGTACATAATCATCTGCTTACATTATATCACTTCAAGAAGAATTTAGAATCTGGATTAAGTAGAACTCATGGGTTGGCTAGTGTTAATTATTCACCTTACTTTTTGTTCATTACAAATCACCTCAGGTACTTTGCATATCAGCATGAAACCTACATAAACCTCAAAAGATTTTTGTACTGTCTTTCTTTAATTCCAGATGACGAAAGGCTGATGATTTCATTTTAGGTATTTGCTGAGTTTTGTTTGCATTCAAAACTCCAACTACAACTCAGGAGGCAAGACTATATGGAAATAGAAACTGAAAATAACAACAGCAATTAATTTTTATAATTTATTTTAAATAATTTAATAATAATTGAACTAGTATTACTAATGTTATTCTAGTTATAAAAATAGTTGTAAATCGGTTTAATTTAATAGCTGAGAATGCAAAGCACTATCATTTCCTAACTAATGTAATTTATAATTCTAGCATACTTTGAACTGGTGGACTCAGTCTCAAAGAACCCCCAAAAGAATTTCAAAATTTTAGATATACAGTGTAGTTCTTAGAATACAAAAACTGGACAGTAAAATCTAGCAGCCAGATAGACAACAGCTTCATGCACTCATGCTCCAGCACAGACAGAAAGGCTTTGGCTAGAGTATCAAATCAAGGTTTGTTTCTTATTCAAGTTCATGGAATCTTCAATTTTCATTTGGAGTCAATACAACGCCAGTCTTTAATGTTTTCTCCAAGTACAGAGCAAACTGCATGCAGTTTAACTACTTTTTCTTGGAAGAAGTGCCGAGTCAATCATTTCATTATTGAACCTGTGGTTCTCTGCAGTCTGGCAAAAAGGATTCTTCTTTCTTTTCAAATGATTATTGATTTGGAGAATAGTTCAGATTACACTCTGATAAGATGAATTATATCCTCTAATAGCACATGTAGACCTTCAGTTAGGAAGAGCTGAACCACCAATTGTACGCATAGTCCTGTGATTCTGTTGCGATGACTAACTTGGCCACTTTAGTTAATTAAAAGGCAATACAAATTGTTCATTTATGGGTTGATCCAATTCTCATTAAAGTTAAAATCAATGGGAACCCTTCCTTATTAGTGACTGGGTCAGACTGTTCTCCAGTTGCTGAGTTTTAAAGAATATTGTGATCTAAGTTTAAGAAAATGTTAAAGCCGTAAGAGATGGGCAGAAAAGCTATGAGAACACTGACAGAAGAAATCTAGTAAAATCAAGTGCTAAAGAGTTATGCAGTATAATGCAGGCATTTTCTCTGGTAGTTCACCTCTGAAGTAGCCCTATTCCTTCTCTCTCTGTTGACCCCCACTTGCACCTCTGAAGGAAGTCCACAAAGTCCACTAATGTTGCAGTCACAACCATCCACTGTGGAAAAGAAGAATTCTCTGGACTGCAGTGCCACCCAGAGCAGGCACCGAGCACAGAAAGGGAAAAGGGGCAATAAATCAGTCTACTGGTAACAGAAAGGTGTGTTTTAAAGTATACATTGCACTCTTCATACAGATGTAGGCTCTCAAGGTTTTTGTGCAGTTAATTTTCTGGTTTCTGGAATCCAGTAGGGCTCAGTTAAGGTTAAAAGAACTTTGGGTAACTAGTGGAGAAGAAGAAACGGTCCAGTTACCCTAAAGAAAAACAGACAATTTTCTTTGATAATCCATAACCGTAAATGTTTAAGAAAAAACCTTTTTGCAACAAAAATGTGGTTATTTCACAGTTTGAAGCTTTGCCTAGTTATTGTTCCCAGCTTCCAAATGGAAGTTCAGTTATTTGGATTTAAGCAATATAAAATAATTGGACTTTCTTTTTTTAAGGATGTACTTTCTGATTACCTATTCCACAAGTTGTCACAATGCACCCTGATAAGGTACAATAGTGCATACCCTGGAAAGTCTATTGTTTTTAAATTAATCATTGATAAATTTATGATAATACCAGCTGTAATTACAATTAAATGATACTAAGTTTTGTTGAAGAGGTATATAATATCTTACCTATGCACTATATTAAATAAAAAGTTTACAACTTACCAATAAGTTCTCATATCACTTGCATCCACAAGCCATTTTAAAAATAATTTTACACTATTTATGCTTTAGTAATTCTTAGATTGAGTTATAAAAAAAAGCGGGGGAAAAAGAGAAGTTCTGATGTATATCTATATACTGTATATAAAAATTTATATATTATCTACAAAACAGTGATATTTCTGACAATATACAATCTGCTTATGTTGCTTTCTATTCTTGTTTGTATGAACAGAGTTACTGTTATATAGCATTGATCAGAAAGAGATGCTTTGCACCTTATAGAATGGCAAAACTTCATTCCCCTGCTTGTCTGAACTTGAAGACTGATAGACTTCCGTACTTAATTCAAGCAAACTATGGGCTCTAATTCCCACCACACTCATCCCGCTGTGGCTACGTGCCCTATTGTTTCACTTTTGACTATTTTTCATCTGTTTTTCTGTCTGATTACTTTTGCTTTGGAGAGATTTTAGGTATTAGAAGTAATAATAAATAAAGACAATTAGTTTGAATCAATCTTAATCTGGGGGACAAAAATCCAACAACAACAACAACAATAAAAAGGGTCCAAAACCACACCCAACTTCTGGTTATAACAATGGTTAAATCATCCAAACAGTTTCCATGCTGCATGCAATTCAGTGTTCTCCCACTGACATAATTCTGTGTCTATGACAATAAAAAAATATAATATCTTACTTCTTTCAAAATTTATTTCTCAAGATTTATTTAAGTTCTGAGAATAAATTATAATCCTCAAAGCACCTACTAAGATTTTTATTCTACAGTTGAGCAACGTACAAATGATAAATTTGTATATAAATTAATGATAAAAATTCTTTACATTTAATTGAAAGAACTAGCTCTGCTAACGTGAAAGTTGGTCAAATTTCAGTCCTAAGAAGAAATCAAGAGAGAGAGCTTACCTGAAAACTGAAAAGTGCTTTTTTGTAAGCATTAGTCTAGTGTCAATGTTATGGCTACAAATAAAGTGAGTGGTCAGAAGATGATCAAATCTATATATGTGTGAGAATTCTTGATACAAGTTCATCCCAAATTTTCACATTACTGGATTGCTTCAGAAAGAATAGCAGAAAAAAGGCATTTCTGGGGACTATCAGGTTATTTCCTTAATGAAACAGGCCTACATCAATAAAGATACCAAACTTAAAACCTGGTATTGACTCCATAGGTGTGTGATATTTCCAGCTTATGCTAAAAGAATTTCATTACAGCAGACCAAACAGAAGAGAGAGAAAACAATTGTAGTGAAAAAGCTATAATAAACAAAATAGAAAAGAAGTTTCAGGGTAACAATGATTTACAAAATCATTGGTCAAGGCACATCGGGGCTCATTTAGAAATTTAGACTTGTAATTGGGCTAAAATTTCAAATGCATTTTGCTGAAAACTGTTATATGAAATTAATTTGGTTGGTCAAAGCACCAGGAATCTGTTTTGCCACTGACTCTGTCATCCTGAGAAATTCATGCATTAATGGCACACTTCATTTTGGTTAAGCTGACCCTGGCAGACAGGCTGCCAGCCCTCAGTTTTACACTATACCCATTATATACCCAACCCTCTCTGAAAGTAATTCCCCCCATCAAGTCTACCAGTAAGACTGCACATGGAATCACTTCCTAACCAAGTTCTATTAGAATGAACCAGGTTAACTTAAAGACTTTTAAACTCTGAGTTATTTGACAGACTCAGGGCAAGGAACAATGACACATGCAATTATACCAACTTTTAAGCAGACTGGGGGAAGGTCCCTCATTTGTCTTCTGCAGCACCATCTTGATCTGATTTGGCTGCAGCCATAAAACAAGTCTACCTCTACTGTACTTTCCCCATTTATAAATTGCATTAACTTTGTACACCTACAGAGAAGAAAAAATCTTTGCAGTTTCAAGGTCAATAAAATCTACAAACTTAAGTACCACTGTCAGCTTCTATCTGTGCTGATATTTTGTATATGAAATTGTGTGTGTGTGTGTATGTGTATAGTGTTTATTAAAGAAATCTTTAAAATGTTTTTTCTTCAAATTACCATGAATTAATTAAAGTAGATTCCTAACTGCACTTAAGTGCAGTTTATTTTCACTTAAGTTCATACAGGATAGTCTTAAATGGATAGTCTTAAGTGGAGTCTATCCATTTTAAGAATAGTCTCTTTGTTAAATGGAGATAAGATTTCAACCTTAATTTTTGTCAAAACCAGAAATGTTGCATATGGACCACCAACTCTGATTTGCATAATTAACAACTTCCATGAAGTATACTTCCATGAAGTACATGGCTGTAGATATCCTGTTGCCTGTCTCATTTAAGTCTTTCCTTTGCATTCTAATCAGATAGAAACAGGGTCCAATTCCCAATTTGAAAAATAAACACATTAAAGAAAATTAGTTTAGGCATCATTACAGTGTACATACATGAGTGTCTACATTATTTTTAATGGACACTTTCTAAACAGCATTTAAGTACAAACCATAATTTCTCTGTGTGGCTAATTTGACCACACATATTGCACACTGTTTTCATTTTCCTTTATTGTCCTCTAATGAGCTCATCAAGAGTATATAATTAGTGCAGTAAACTGCATAACACAGGCTCTGCCCTAAAGGAGCCAAGCAGAGTTCTTGACTAGCCCCCTCTCCCACTGGAACTTAGTACTGTTAATGGACCATGATCAGTAGGAAGTACATCGAGGGATATGCTCTTTTTTAAATAGCTTGTGATCTTTGGCTTGGAGCAACAGTTCTGGGGCTATCACCATCTGTACTGACACACACATGAAAGTTGTTCTGTCTCTTTTTAATGAAGCTACCAAGGTCAATTAATAATGGCTTTGGATGCCTGAAAGATACTGTAAGACCGAGCAACTGGATTCTGTGGCAATTTCTCTTTATGTGTAAAACTTTTAATATTCTCTGCTGTAGGTAATCCTAGAATTCTCTGCTAAAATCCGAAACTACCAGTAGATATGAATTTATTAAGATACAACTTATCCAAGTAAGTAAACATTACAGACACATAAGAAATGCACAAACACAGATATAAATATTGTGTAACAGTCAGCCAGATTTCAGTCTAGGTGTGCTATGGAGGACGTTGTAATTGAAAGGTATCATTCTTCCTTTCCAATATGCAGTATATCATAAAAAACCAGCGCTTTGAAAAAACAGTCACTTTCATGACTTAAGGATCTGTTTTTTAAGACACGCAACATGTTACACTGCTGTCAATGATCCATAAGACAAAGAGATTCACATATCTACGTTATCATATAGAAATTTATTCCAATTTTTGAGATCTGCTCACTGCAGGACATGGCTATACGAACACAAGGAATTTCAGATGTTTGGTTTAGTCCCAGTGTTTTTGACCTCACCAGCCTGCAAAACATGTGGAAAACTCTCCATAGCCCAGAACCAACACTGTAGTACCACCTTTTCTACTCCCCAGCTGGCATCAACATGCTCTTTCCAAAGGAGGTATGGCACAGGCTCCAGATAAGCAGGTTTTACAATACTTTTACAAGCTAAAAGTAAGAAATTTCTTCCAGAAGAGTAGGGTAACATCTGTGCATGTCCATTAATATATGTGTGTGCATTTGCATCTGTGCACGTGTAAGTATGTATACACACACATATGGATACATACAAATAATGTCCACAAAAACAGATTTAGGTCTTTTCTACTGTCAGCCAATCACAACTAGTAGGACAGTGCTTAAACACTGTGCACATGAGTAACTGACAGAAATATAAGGCAGGGAGCAACAAAAGCTAGTAAAGAATGCATTGAAAAACAAGAGGAAAATGTAATCTCAGTTGCTGTGAAATCTGACATCACCATTCCTCTCCAATCACTTTTTATTTATTAGACCCTGCATAGCAACATAGCACACAGAGGATCTTCTCTGATAATTAGTTTATCAGGGCTCTAATCTGTATCTGCAATTAATCATGTAAAATCATATCACCAGTTTAATTTTAATCCCTGCTGTTCATCATCTATGGAATAAAGTACAGATATGTAATGTGGTGGAAACAATTTGCCATTTGAATAAACACTTAAAATCTCAAAGAAAGGTTAAAAAGACTGTGCACCAAAAAAATTCTTTACTTAAGGCTAAAGTACCATTATAATTCATCTTCCAGTGCTGCTGCAGAAGATTTTTAAATTTCACACACCACAATTAAAAGCATTGGAAAAAGGAAAATTAACAATAGCTTAAGAATACAGAAATGTAAATAATATTTTTAGGATTTGCTTACATATGTTTAGATTTTTATGTAAACAAATAAATAAATAAAAGCATACAAACTATAAAGATTCTTAAACATACATTTTTGCCCAACATAAATAAAAATTTACTATATTTATTTTGAGTTGCTACATAAAAATTTGCAAATAAAATGGCAAATATATAAAGTAAAATCAACAAGTACTAAGGATGTATAAATAAGAAACTAAGTTTATTATACAGCAGTAGGGAATTGTTTGTCACAGTCTTTCCCAGATGACATTGCAAGCAGAACTAGATTTTAAGCAATCACTCAAACAGTCATGAATTAAAAAGAAAAAAATCCCCTAAACCTAATGTATTATTCTACTCTGAAACAAAGCTGCTATTTATACTGAACCAAGGAGGCACTTCAACTAAAATTTTTCAGTACATGAAATTCCATAATGTTTACAAAACTACAGTCCTTATAGAAACAGCATAAAGAGTAATAATTTTTTGAGTTTTAATGAAGATTTATAAAATGTCCTAGGTTTTTTATGTGTTCTCCTACCTAAAGCAGGAAATCTGGATTTTATAATGCTTTCATCTTAGAAGGAAGGAGAAAAAGTCTGCACTTAACTACAACTTCAGGATATAGCTGCAAGTCCTCAGGAATGAAAAAGCATTAATACTGATGAAAACAAACTGGAAGTTTTTAATCTAAGTTAAACTAACCTTTTTAAATCTAAGTTAAACTAAATTTATACACTTCCAGCTCACACATATAATTTTGGCATAAAAAATATGTTTCTAGTTGTGTTTCTAGGTGTAGGTTAGATCTACACTAGATCTAACCAAAGAAGAAATGAAATGTCATTCTTCATTGCAATCAATCTCTGTTCCTTGCTTGGGAGCAGAGTGACTTATCAGAAAAAAGTTTTAAAAATCTCTGAAGAGAGATGGACATGAATTGAGACTTACTTTTGAAATAGAAGACTCTACTACTGAATGCAGGCTTTTTATTTCCTACACTGCAACTTAAAGGTCATTATTTGTCTAATATAACAGTTCCTTCAAAAATATTTTCCCTCCAATAATGCTGCCATTTATGTCATTTTTTAAATTAAAATAAATTCCATACTGAGTAAGGTCTTGAAATAAAATTAACACCTCTCTGAAGACTAAAGTACGTTTAACAATGTGCCATAGTTCAATACGGATCATTGTAGATTTTCTTGTAAATTATAGTCTTTAATATTTGGAATTTGTACACTTCATACATGTTCTGCAAGAAATTCTTGATTTTCACAATGTCATTTCATCACATATGTACTCACCCAACTGCCAAACATTGCATCTCAATCCAAAATGTTTGACAGATTTTAAGGGCATTCCCAGTTTCTGCCTGTACTTGAGACTTCCCCAACCCACAGTGGGAACTCACAGATTTGTGGATGAGATTACTTCCAAAGGAACTCTCACCTTGAAAGAAGAGCAATGAAGTAATCCAGTGGTAAATTATATAAAAATTCCTGAGACCTGAGTTACCTAGAGAGAGAGCTGAAACCACTGAAGGACTTGCCTGCCATTTTGCAAGAATTCACAAAATTCTACTTTTGTTCGTATTCAAAACACACACAGTCCTACTGTAGAAGATAAACAATGATAGTTTAATGGTATAATGATGATATAACAGCAGCTAAATGGGTTTCCTAAGCAGCAAAGTATAGTAGAAAAGGTAAGGTCTGTTCCTGGCTTGGTCAGGGACAGATGTTGCACAGGAGTCTAATTAATAGGAATTAGGAGAAAATGGTATGCTCACGACCACTTCTAATGTGAAGATAATGCTATGCAAAAGGAAACATAATATATAATTACTATATACCTAACATAATAGAATTATAAACATAATATATATTTAATATATGCATAACTAATATAATTAGTGTTCAGAAAAATGAATTTCTAGCATGGTGACTGTCACTGCATCTGATATCGTGGGCTTCTGCATTTAGACACTTCTGCGTCAGTTAACAACAGATTCTGCTCTCGTTAAGATTTTGAAGAGGCCTTTACTTTATTAAAACCCCTGGCTCCCCCAGGCAATTTGTTTCTTTGGGATCAATAATTATAAAAAATATTGCCTCAGTGTGAATGAGGATATAAGAACTGGACCCATGGCTTCTAAATGGCTCCTTTACATAAACAACATATCACATGCCATTCTAACTACACAAAATAATGCAACAAAAGGGACCTTTTTCTTGTAATGTTGGTGTACAATTGCACTGGACGAAGCATGATAAATATTAATCATAGGAGAGTAAATGAGTGCAGAATCCTGCCCTTGAATAATGTACTATGTATCTCTGATGGCACTCATGCGAGCAGAACAAATATATTTCTCTCTGTAGTAATGAGGAGTACTTCTGTTAAATCAAAAGAAAAGAACAAAAAATCTAAGAATAAGCATAGAGCACAGTAAGTTAACTGACCACTGTTTTTTAAAACTATTACAAAAAAGGCTTGATATAATTCTTTTTATTGCACTATCCAGATTCTCAACTGAATTACAGTTGCCTTTACTAGTAAAAAAAACCCCTCAAATATTTTAACATGCAACTTTTCTGTCATATTTGCCAAGTCTGAACTTCTGTATCTAATTAATAGAAAAACATAAACAGAACAAATCAATGAAGAATCTGCATATATTCCAGCCATTTAACAAACATTTTTAATTGCCAGAGAGTATGCAGACAGTTTAAAGATAGGATGATATTTGAGGACCATTGCTTGTTTAACAACTCAGATTGACAGGAAGTCTTGATTTCTTTTACCAGTCTGTTGCACCGTGGGATTTGCAAATCAACAGCCAAATGACCTGGCTACTACCCCTGGAGAACTCTTATGAGTGCCAGGAATCTTCACCAGTATAAAAGCGGCAGAAATGAGAGAGTAACCTTTTGTGCCAATTTTTACCTACATTTCCACTCTATCCAACCATACCCTAGCACATGTGGTTTTGGTAGAAGGTGGCTGCAGAATCGTTTCATTTGTAGGGAACGGACAAAGCAAGGGTGTGATATGTCGGATGCTAAATTCACAGAAAAAGGGCTGAATTATTCACAGAGTAGTACATTAATACTTGCAAAGCATGAAGCCATCTCAGATTCACTTTCTAAACATTAAAACACATTCGAACTGTCCTGGAAGTAACTGAATTAACTTTTTAGTTACTGAAGGAATAAATTGTCGGACTGTGTCTATCTTCCTGGGGACAACTGGCACAAGCCTGCTGCATAGCACTTGGCGCTACCTTTTGGGTCCCAGGTGACATCCATCTGACCCTCAGAAAAAGATCATTATGGTTTCAGTGTTCTCTTCAGTTCAAAGTGTCTGAAATAATGAGTTGGCTCTAATGCAGCCCAGCAGAGTGGCATTTACATAGCATGCAAACTAAGAGTGGAACAAGGATGGGGTTGAGGGTGATGCCAAAGACGCCGCAATGGTATTGAAAAACTTTGTGGGAAGAAGATACCCAAGTCACCAAAGTTTTGTCCACACCATCTGCTGGAGAAATGATCCTCTGTCTGCTTTATAAACAAAATATGTGCCAAGACACAAAACATGTGCCTCAGTTGTGCCACTTGGCACAGGCCAAATCCATGCCAGGCATGGTGCCAACATTAAGTGACATGGATGATCAGGGATACAGTGCTTGAGCTCAGTATTTCCTTTTTTTTAATTTAGCAGTAAGGATATAGCCTTACTGTCTCCCCTGCAACCTGAGTCTAAATACTGCAGAAAAAAAATTGGTCACTACTTGTTTTTAGCGTAAAAGCTAAGCTACAAAAACCCAAGCAGGGAATACTGCATAATATCATACAGTGTATGAATAATATATGCTAATTTCTGTATGACATAGTAGGAAGACTTACTTCTACACTTTTGAAGGTCAAAAATTAAATTTTCTTTTCTGTAAGCAAAAGAGACTGAAGAACATGGCTTTATGAAAACAATGCAGAAAGTGTCTAAACAGAAGAGGAAAAAGAGGTCTAGCAAGTTTCTCTCAACTGTCAGGACTTCTTCAAATTTGAAAATCAGAATCCCAAGAAATACGGTTCCAGGCTCTCTGAATAACTATTTAAGTTCACTTTAATTTATCAGATCATGTATATCAATAAAACTTGTCTTGCTGCCTAAAAAAATCCTGTCCTAAATACAGGTGTTTAATGTATCTATCTTTGGGAACAACAATGTCTCCATTATTGCTTTCATAAACACATGAGATAATGCTAGTGGTAGCATCCTAAATCTTTCTTTGTAGAACTGGATCAGTTCTCTATTAAACAAAGGCAGAATAAAACTATCTGTTCTAATTCACTAATTTGAATTCATTGGACTTTTAAGTGTTTACTCATTCCCAGGCTGTTAAAACATGGTTCTAATACCAAGATTTTAGAATGACAGATTTTTTTTTTTTTTTTTTTTGAGAGGCAAGGAATTAGAGTATATCTACTTTATTGTGTATTATTTTGGAATCACTAATAACTTTACGAAAAATATTCTCTAGGGAAACCCAAAATCATTCTTGCAAAAACCAAAATCACCTGAGAGATGACGGGATAGATGGGATATACAGTATATATTTCAGAGCAACTCTGTTCTAGTCAAACTTTCTGTTTTGAATACTTCACATAAAATAAAATAATATGCAATAATATGCAGTATTGATAGGTTTTGCTGTTCGTATTGCAATGTAGATTTACCAGATCTAGGATCATACAATAACAGACTTGCTGTGGCACACAACCAATGCTTAGTTTAGGGTATTTCTACCCCCTAGCTTTGCACGTCAGCACATACTAACATGGACATTTAGATATGTTACATTACACAGCCATGATGATGTCAGCAATGTAGATGTTCACAGATTTAGTTCTCCTTAATTTTGCTAGTGTTAAAAGTGTCACTTGAAAATATTCCTAAAGAGATATACCATTTTAAAGTGTTTAAATTAATGTTGCTGATCATTCGTATAACTCATGTTCAGTATTTGTGCAATACATGAAATGCTTATGTAAACTGATGGAGCTAAAATATATATTTAGTAATTGAAAAAATAAGATAAAAACCAGTAACAATATTTGAGACAAGACACAAGAACAGATATGGCTATAATGGATAAGAGCAAGAAAGAATAAATTTTAACCATAAATGATAAATAACTTAAACTAATATGGTAAGTGATCACTTACATTAATTTTGTAAATGATCAAGCAGTATATATTCAGGCCTAAGAAATAAAAATTCACAGAAGTTAGAACTTGGTTGGTTGACTTCCAATTCAAAACTCTCTAGTGAGTTCATGTATTGTGGGGTTAGGAAGTAAACAGAAAACCAAAATTAATTTGCAAAGTGGCATGATTTTTGTTGAATAAAATCTGAGCAAGACAACTATATTACATTTAATCACATGACAAAATAAAAAGGTAATTTTGCACCCATGTATCATATATTACTCCTCAGAGGTACTTTTATCAAAAGAGAGATTTAAGCACTTATTGTACAGCAGTTGGGACTGTATTGCTGCTTTATTTGTTTTGATAGCTTTGTGAATTATATTTCACAAAAATCTTTGCTCCCTCTAAGAAGTAATACAAACAACGAAGTAGAGACAGACCACAGCTGACAAATATGGTGTTTAACTTGAAAGGAATATGACTCCAAAAAATGGAAAAATTCTCATTGGATTCAGTGATGACAACTTTTTATCTTGAGAGTTTGACACTCAGGCAATTTCACAGTCCTCAATTCTGAGTAAGCTCTCCAGAGCTTAGTATCTGCATAATGATTGTGGATTGAAGCCCTTAGTCAATATTATTCATATGCAGTATATGATCCAGAGATGTCCTAAAGATCTGGGACATGGCTGGAATTATGTGTCAGAACCCCCAAAAAGAGGTCAGTAAATTCTGAAACCATTAGGTTGCATCAGAGGACAGAATATGAAACAAATAGCAACCTGTATTTTGTATCTGTCTTGCAGTTAAGAATATTATAATGTAAATGTAAAGAATTTTTTCTTTTTATTATTTTCCAAATAGAAAAGCCTTTCGAAAAAAAAGAAAAAGGCTCAGAATACTCTTGCATGAGCACACACTCTACTATGAGACATATTTAAATCTGCAATACACATGTTATAAATCCTGTTCAAGTTATGTAATATTTTGAAATCTAGTTATCAAGGGTTGGTTTTTTTCCTAAGTTACACATCAGATTCTTATTCTCCAGTTGGCTTCCACAAACAAATCTCTGCTCCTACCTTGAGTTTCATGGGTTTCTTTGGGTTTCCATACAAGAAATACTGACTCTTCACTACGTACTAGTTTCAGCCAGAGTGGCAACAATAATTTCTATAAGTTTGATAAGCATATGTAGAAGAAGAGGTCCTCTGCAAAACATGACCTTAAAGGTTTAAATCTGCTACTTCTTTGTTTCCCTCCCTAAATTCAGTTGTATCCGAATCCGACCTATTCTCTAGAATCCATAAAAAAGTCTATATATCAAGAAATTACTTTTCGAGAAGATAGGAAATAATCTTTGCATCTCCTCAACAGAACCTTGAATTGCTAAATGCCTAAGAATACTGTAATAGGATATTTACTATAGATCTGCCTTCATTGCAAAAAAAAAAAAATTATTCTCCCCCATCCCTCCCTGTTTTCTGGTTCTATCCCTACATGTGCAATATTCCGGATGGTAGGTTCTCAGTTTTCCTGTTCACAGACAAGTATGTGTATGCCAATCACTTCTGATCATTTAAGTTTGCTGGATATGTATCTCTTCCTTGTGGGGGCCTGTGACACGGTAGTCTCCCTATAACAACTGTTTGTTTACACCAATTCAAGGAACATTAGAAAAAGTATTCCAAAGCAAAAAAAATCATTCACATTCATATTTGGTTTCATCAAAGTGTTTGCATTACTAGTAGGTGGTTGAATAAGGTGTGGGGGAGGTCGTTTTACAGAAAAAGAACACAACCAATTTAAGATCTTTCAAGAATAGATCCTGGGGGCCAGTGAGCATGTCTCCTGTGCCCCAGGGAAACTGCCTTTTCATAATGCCTACTGTAACTATTTGTCCTGCCGCTCTGTTAACATACTACACAATGTTTTTATTACAGAGCTTGCAACTCAAATTATCCTTTTGCGTTATATTTATTTTCCTTAGTATATAATCCTGGACACCTATGAGGACTTGCCTGTTATGACCACTCCACTGTTTGGCCTTGATTTGCAACTGGCAGCCTTGTGACAATAGATGAATCTACTGAGACAGTCTGCTTCTCTCTGAAATCTAACACATGGACAGTTTATTTACCAAAGCTAACTTTGCTCCTAGTAAGGCTAGCCTCTCCGGGCTCTCCCTGCAGTCAGTGGAGGGAGACAGGTTCCTCCAAGATGAAACTCAGTTCCACATATGCAGCGTTTCTGAATACCTTCTATCTCTTTCCATTGCTAGTCAGGAATACAATATGTAATATACAGTCTAAAGAACAGATTTAACATTGCTCTTATATTTGTCGATGTAGCTTTTTGTTAGTATACAGTTCTTGTTAATCCAAAATACAGCCACCTAAAGAGATTCAGGTATGTTTGCATATGTCTTGGTTCTTTTCATTCCGCTGGTGCTCATTCACTCAAGCTAACATGACTGAAAACTGTACTTGCTTTGCTTATTGAATCACAACAACACACACAGATGGACAACTTCTGAGAAAATGACAAGGAAGAGATGGAGATTTCTGAGTACTAAACTGATAACAAGAGGGACAAATCACAACACAAGCACAACCATAGGAGAAAAACCATCCTCAGAAGAAACTACAGAAATCTCTCTCAACTACAGTAATTTCAGGAACTTCCTCTACAATGAAAAGGTTAGGTAATTTTCTTTCTCAGTTTCAAACCAGATTTTTACCACTTTCTTGCATAATACTTCCCATAGTGAGAAGGTTAGATTTATTAAACATGTAGCTTAAGACTATGCTATACTGGATAGACATCTTAAAAAACTTTCTCTTCTCTGTAGCTGTCCCGTCCCGTCCCCCCCCATTTGCTTTGATTGAGGAGGAAAAGTTAATTTTTAAAATATATTTAACTTCTTTTGGTGGCATTTGCTGAAGTAATCTTCTTTCTTACACATAGACACTGACAATAATTGTAAAACAGTAAAAGTGAAAGAATTTTTTATTCTCAGACTTAGCTTAAAAAATAAAACCAGGAGTCAAGTCTTCTGTAAAGCTGACATAAAGCACAACGGGATTAGGAAATGATTGAAAGATGGGGAAAAATGTTAGAAGAAAAGGAGAGGGTTGACAAACAGACACAAAGGTGAGGTTTGCTGAAGGAGAAAATTCTTTGAACAAAAATTTCCATTTTATGGATCAGTTTCATTCCTTAGTTATCTGTTAGAATTTGTGTTATATTTGTTCTACTCTGTTAATTACAGAAATATTCTGGATATTTATGTGCAATTAGAATTTCTGCTCACTTAAAGCATATCAAAGAATAAATTGATCATCATTGTTTGTACTACTCTATACTTTAATGTACTTATAATAGAAAAATATGGAGTATTATATAATACAAAACTACACTTACATTTAATTCCAAATCACAATCCCTAGCTCAGTTCAATGCCACATCACTGGTATGTAGTAACACTGTTGTAGAGCTTAAGACTCCTGGTCAGGGACCTTGGATCATGAAGTCATCATTGATAGCACCATACAAATACATCACAAAAGCATCTGCTTCTGCCTCAGAGAAGCTGAACATTAAGCAAAACACAAGAAACTAGATATCAATATACAAGAATTGTTGGGACTGAAAAAAAAAATTATACAATTACTGTTGGCACCATGGGAAATTGCTTCAGAATATCAATGTCTTAACAAATGTCCAGCATTATGGAAGTGAAAACCATTTGACCACCTTTGCTCTGTATATTGGCCAAAGGCCTTTCCTATTTAATTCAGCTGTAAATGAGTTTCTGATCACTGGAATGGAGAATCCAAGGCAGACAGTAGCAACAGGTCACCCTATCATTTTCATGTCCCCAGACAGGGAAACCAGTATGGGTTATCTACATTAGTTTGATGGGACATTGACTTGAGTGATCTAAATCAAAACTCTAACAATAAGTACTGTGAAAGACTAATCTTAGGGGAAAACAGGAACTTCAAAAAATAAAGAAACTCTAAGTAGTTCTTTGCCTGTCTAAATATATTTTTAAAAACACGTGCAAATACAAAAGATAGTTGAAGTAGTTGTAGTAGTATGTTTTAAGCATAACCTTCAAGCAAGTTAATTTAGTATTTACTGTAAAATAGTTGTTATAAAATTGTTATATATAGTTATGAATTATATGTGTTGTTATCTGAAGGATCCTTCAGACAGAACAAATTTATCTACAATTATGACTGCTTGTCCAAGTTGAAAGACTGATCTAGTCTTGATAGCAAGTCAAGAATGAAGCAAGTAAAAAGCAGAATGAGAATATAAGACACTTTGTGCTATATATTGCATTTGTCCTGCTTATATATCTATTTTGACAAGCCACGGCTGTTAATCTTTCTTTGAAATACTGCCTTCAGAATCTATTTTTCTATTTTGCATTACTGACAAACTAATACTAAAAACCCCACAAAACCATAGTTCTTTTATTTTTTTTTTCTTGACCACCTTCCTTTCATGAGTTCTAAATAATGGATTTGGGACAATGGTATGATTCTTAGTTTTAAAAGTTTTTTTTTCAGCGTCCTACTAATAATGTGTAGCTACTAATACTTAACATGCTCCCAAATTCTTTCTATTTGGTTTGGAAACTCACTGTAAGACTATTAAACCTCTCGTTCCGTAAGTGTACTTTGACATGGTGTCACTGTCTTAGCTGACACTGTGTCTTTTTCAGTTAGAAGTTATAAAGTAGTTTGCAGATGGAGTCAAAGCCTGTTTTGCCTGGTATTAAAATAATGTTATCCTACAATGTTGGGCTGTGGCAGCCACTGAACAACATAGGCTTTCTTATCTAATTTCTGCCTCCAGTATTCCTTTACTTTCTCCTGTCTGATCCCTAGAACAATTTTGTGCCTGATAAATAAGACTAGACACCTTTTCAACAAGTAAGCTTAATAATTAGACTTCATTTTAAAGACAGTCTGTTTTTCTATAGGCTTTAAGAAACCTTTGATACCATATTTAGTTATGTTTTTTACTGAAATCAAATTTTTTTTTCAGGTATAAGAATGAAGTATGAAACATAGCATCTACCTGAGTTTGTGAGAATTACTATAGTTTGATTTATTTTTTTTTCACTTGTCAAGTGCCCTGGTAAATATTACAGGCATTTTCAAGTTCAATTCTGTGTAAAAATAAAATATCACAAAAATCTGACACAGTGCATGAGAAGAAATTAAATCAATGGTCTTATATGATTAAGGATATTCATAATTTTTCAGATTTACTAGTTGTCAAGCTACCCTCAAGGTCAGTTGGGATAAACAGTTCTAGTGTAATAGAGTAAATGATAAGGCAATGGCAGAAAGAATTCTGCATATTTGAGGATAAAATAGCAACCATTTCTTGGTTTAGCATCTGATTGCATTCTTACTGTTCTGTGGTAGAAACTGCATACAGAGAAGATTTTATTGTTTGTAAGAACACTCAGTCAATCACCATTCAAATTGGTTGCAGTATGTAATACTAGGGGAAAAAATATACATTACAGAGCCATAAAGTTAACAATGACATTTCATATAAAAATCATCCTAATCCTTAAAACAGGCTTGATAAATACTTCATGAAGTTGTATGTTAAAAAAAAGGAAGATGTCAATAGCTTCAAAGATAAAACGGAAAAAAATATTCCAGAATAACAAGATTTTCATCATTCCTCACTTAGCCCATGATCTTTGCTCATTTGTTAAAGTAACAATCTGCATAACCCATTTAGGAAACATGAGAATTAAGAAGAATAAGGAGTTTCCCCAATTACTAACTTCTCTTATTTCTTATAACAAATCCTAACACTATAGTCACATGGCATGGAAATTTGAAACTAGATCTAGGTAATAAATACTAAGGCCAGAAAGAACTATCCTGTGATGTGAGGACCACTGATCTTCTGTAATTACCTTTTCAACTGTGATAGATAAATACATAAATAAACAGCTAAAATGCACAGATTTTTTGCATGCAACCAAGCAGACATACAAGATAGGGGAAAATGAAAGTACTACATGAGTTTTCAAACCTCAGCCTAAATGTAGCTGATGGAAAATTACTGAGACAAATACACATATGATGAGCTGTGGAATTCTACAAAAAGTTAAATGATTCTGAGATTTCTTCCAAATAAGATCTCCTTCCAACACTTTCAAAAGACTGAGGAACATCAATCTAGTAAGAAATCCTCATGTATTAGTTGTAATGAAAACTAGTACTTTTCAATTCAATAGAATTACCTGAAAAATATTTTTGTTATGGAGGTTTTGATGCCAAAATTCTGCCAAAATTTTCCACAGAAAACATTTACTTTTCAGTGGAAAACTGAACAGCAAATATTTTGTTATTTGAAGTTTCACCTGTGTAAAAATAAAATGTTGATTTGGAAATTCAGTCACCATTGCTCACTGAAGTTACAGCTTCACACACTTTTCATTTTGTTTACACCCTTCATGAGGCAGCCACTGACTAAGCAGTGATCAGTGCAGGTCCTGGATGAGGAGTATAATGGGGAATTTAATGTGGGTGAAAACTTGGGCTACAGTGGAGAATGAGAGCATGAGGCATCAAAATTAAACTTGAAGAACTGCAGCAGGAACTGCAGACAAGTATTTTCTGGTGCCAATTGATGATTTGTTTTGTTCTGTTTTCAGCTCAAGACCAGAAAGAGTTTGCAGTGTTCTATTTTTTAAACAGAAAGTCTACAGTTTTTGTAAAAAACTGTGTAGCTGACAACTTCAAAAGTTTTGGTAAGATTCCTCTTTACCAGACTTTAAATTTGTTGGGGAAGGAGACAGATGAGCATTATGCAATTATTAAAGAGACTTTCATATCTTTTAAAATAAGGAAAAGTGTTTAATATCATATCGTCCTCACTGTGGCCACTTTTCTCTTGAATCTCCCTACTTCATTTTCCTTGAATGCATACATCTTTTGTGGAGAGAATAAATTTTAAGCTTATTGCCAATGGATCCCCAGGTGGTCCTTCCCAAACATGTTCTAATACAAACAATTCCATAAGCACTTGGCCAACAAATTGCAGCAAAGTTTGTTAAATAATGAAAAGATATTTAGATACATACTGAAGAGAGAAAATGCATACAGAAACTGTGTGTCAGTAAAATGTATAGCATCAGCACAGCAGTGAAAAACACACTGTAGTAAAAAGAAATTGGGGTGTTACACATTCATCTGAGGTTGTGAAAAATTGTACAAAATATTTGTGTTATGTTATAAACAGTAAGTAAACACTTGATTAGAAACCGTATCATAATCCATAAAACGAAGCAAGAAGAGCTAGAGTTGAATGTTAGCTTTGGCATTTCTTACCTTTTCCTGAATACTTAATTTAGCTTTCAAAAATAAAATAACAGGTAACCTCATGTGATGTATAAGCGGAAAGTCTTAATATAAAAGCAGGTGTTTTGGGGTGGGTTGGTTTTTTTTGTTGAACATTGTGTGGGTTTTGTTTTTGTCCCCCCCCCCCAATAATAACTCCTAGCTGAAACAGAAGTTTCCAGATTAGATGCAGACACTACTATTTGAATCTCTAATCATAAACATCTAATCCAGTTCACCCAATTCTCAAATAAGAAAAGTCAAAAGGGTACCTCACAGCTAGTACAGTCCTGTCAAAGAAGCTGAGATTTTCATGTGTTAATTGCATCAGCATTGGGATGGCCAGATGATATTATAACGAGAATACATATTTTTGTTGCTGTGTCTAAAAAGGAGGATGATGGATGTGCAATATCAAAAAAGGAATCAATAGTCCAAAGCTATGAGACACAAAATCAACTTTGTTGCCTAGAATGTTCTTCAAAAACTATGAAAAAAGCAATGTCTTGAAATGAGATGAAATGATATAACAGAATAATAACTAAGGACCTGAAGCACTTCAATCACCTGAGTATTTTGGTGGTTTAATCACAGTGCAATATTTATCCTCCCACCGGTATCATTCCATTACAAGGGGCTTTAATCTGTTTTCCTTGAGGGCAAGGGAGAGATGCCACAAGGAAAACTGTCATCCAGACAAGGAGTTCCATCTCTCTCCCAAGCTCCTCTCTCCTCATTACCTGTTTTTTTTTTGTTTGATGTAAAAACAGAAAGCCAAGTGTAGAGCCAGTTTCTGTGATTTTGGCAACTTCACACTGACTTTCACAGAAATAGTCTCAGAACAGAAATTCTAATTGAGCACACAAATTAAAAATAACTGCAATAAACAAACATAATCCACTTAGAATTATTAAATGAACACACATTTCAGATGTATATTTAAAATAAAAAAATATGCTACCTTAATAAATGTGACAAGTTGAAACCATATGTCCCTTCAAACTTAAGCACATTTGTTTGCAAACAATCATAAAAAGAGAAGAATTATGCAGAAAACAAATATTTTCTCAGAATTATTTAATGTGTGCTCTGAAAGTAGTTCTAAGTGAAGCAGGCAGTGCCAGTCCAACTGAAGAAATCACTTCTCAGTCCCACTATATGCAAACTAACTATGTGAAAAACGTACAAATGAATTACCAAGAAGAAAGGAATAACTCCTAACTGGAAAGGTAGCAGTCAAATTTTTAACAATCTAGATTACTTGTAAGGGGCAGATCCAAAGAAAGCCTTAAAAGCCTCAACGCCTAGAGAGGAAACGTGGGTGTCTCAGCTCTTCACAAATTGAATCAGGAGCCTTAGAAGGGTGACAAAGGAGTCCATAGGGTGCTACCTACAGCAAATCAATTGAAAATGACAAGTGCAGATGCACATCTGAAATTCTCCTCCTCCAGAGCTTAGGGGGCTTTAATCAGAATTGCAGAAGAGAAGGTGCGGTTCTGATATTCCCAGGGCAGCTGGGGAATTGTGAACCTATGGCGATGTAATCCCACCAAAGTGGGGCATGTGCTGATTGTATGGGTACTACTTTACTAGATAAATCTATGCCAGTCTGCACCATCCTTCATGCTGTAGCTTGGTTACATTCAGCAAAGAATCCAGAACTCCTCCAAAAGAAGAAATTATAGATGAAGCAAGAGTCTGTGCCTAGCAGTTACACAGTCAAACAACAGTTGAGAACTGTGGGTTCTAGTTCCAGCTCACACAGCTGCACATGCATTTTATTTAAAAAACCCCAACCCATAGAATCAAAGAAACATTTAGGTTGGAAAAGACCTTTAAGATCATTGAGTCCAACCGTTAACCTAACACTGTCGAGTCCACCACTAAGCCATGTCCCTAAGCACCACATCTACACGTCTTTTAAATACCTCCAGGGATGGTGACTCAACCACTTCTCTGGGCAGCCTGTTCCAATACCTGACAACACTTTCAGTAAAGAAATTTTTCCTAATATCCAATATAAACCTCCCCTGGTGCAACTTAAGGCCATTTCCTCTCATCCTATCACTAGTTACTTGATAGATGAGACCGACCCCCACCTCACTACAACCTCCTTTCAGGTAGTTGTAGAGAGCGATAAGGTCTCCCCTCAGCCTCCTTTTCTCCAGACTAAACAGCTCCAGTTCCCTCAGCCACTCCTCATAAGACTTGTGCTCCAGGCCCCTCACCTTCTCTGGACACGCTCCAGCACCTCAATGTCTTTCCTGTAGTGAGGGGCCCAACACTGAACACAGTACTCGAGGTGCAGCCTCACCAGTGCCACATACAGGGGAACTATCACTTCCCTGCTCCTGCTGGCCACACTATTTCTGATACAGGCCAGGATGCTGTTGGCCTTCTTGGCCAACCCAACACCAAACAAGCCAGAAATAAAGCTGCAAGCAAAATAAATTAAAATTACTATGCCTGCTGTGTTTTAATGTTAATGTTGTAGCTATGCATTAGATTTGCTCAAAGCATGCCTACAAGATGGGCTTCTCAGGTAACTTAAGCACCTCCTTGTCTCATTTAGAGGCCAGATACTTACCTGCTGATATTAAGACAGGTATAAGTATGCAGAATAGGCGGACTTACAGATACTATTGTGATTCTGCATAAGTCCAGTCCTGAATGTCCAAATCTTCCTCAAACATGGGATTTCCAAAGGCAATTATTTTCCATAGGAACACAAATCCCACAGAAGTATTAAAGCAAAGCATGATACGAACTCTTAACTTTATGAAAATGATGTTTCACTGACATATATACCCATACTCCTGGAACTTTGCAAAAGTTCTGATTAATTGACAGACAAAATTTGACTGAGGCCTACAAGCCCTTGGAGCTTATACCCATTTTACAGATGTTTACACTGAAGCATAGGAAGAATTTAACGTTTCCACTATTTTACTAGTCCATGAATTTCCTGTGAATTCAGAAGTCCTAACTCTCACCTCTGTGTGTCATTCAATAGACAGCCCTCCTTTCCTTGGGTCAATATACTCAAAAAATTAAAAACTGAAAAAGGAAAAACAAAATATCAGATGCAATGTACACCTTCTGACATGGGAAGATTTTCATTTTTCTTTTATCAAGAATTCAAGATGCTGAATTAATTAGGCTATTAACACATTAAAAGTAAGTGCTAAGTGTTAATAACATCAATTTAATCACTGCTGAGTCAGTTTTATTTTACACAGACTGATGCTGTATTTTCAACTAAGAAATTGGATAGTAATTAGAAATTACCCAGCAATTATGATGTAAGTGTGATAATTCTCTAAATGTGTTATAAAGTACCTGACAGGATTTTGATTATAAATTAAAAGTTTACTGTATCATCAGCTTAAAATCACATGCTTTGTACTATAGATACTAAAGCAACAAATGCTCTGATACAGGTAGGTCTTGGCAACTTCTAATTTCCGTACTTCAGAGTTCCAGTGTGTTTTTTGTAACTCCATATGCAAGAATGGTCATTGAAACAAGTTGGGATTGGCCAATGTGCAACAAAATATATGAGACAACAGCTGTTAACTGGTGAAGATCACTTTCCTGGTAGTCCATATTCAATTATTATATGAAACATTATTTTGGGAGAGTTTTGCTTTCAAGATGAGATTTTTGACAAAAAACCAAGACATTTTTGGATACCTTTTAAAAGACCATCAGCTGTTCTCATAAAAGAAGAATGTTTTGATGTTCTTAAAACATCATGTTCTTTGTTAAATAAATAAATAAATATTCTCAGAACTATAATTCATAGGAAGCCTGTTGAAATAATATCATTAATTACACTTGGGAATGACAAAAATATATTTTGCTTCTCACCAGTATGATAATAACTATTTTGAGTGCAATCAATTCAATCTTACCTGCTTAAAAAGGTGATTTACTGGGACAAGAGACTCCTTTTTGGGAAAACCACAATATTTTTTATTAAATGGTGATGAATCAGAACATTCTGAGTCCTCTTGTGCTGAAGGTGTATATCAAAAAAATCAGAAAATGTATCAAAACTAATTTGTTCACTCAGATCTGTGTTGTCATGGTGGTCTTATTCCTTTGAAGTGTGTATCCTTAAACCCATGTCAGAATCTTAGTTTTTAAATTTCAGAAATGATAAATGATTTCAGAAAATGGAATTGAAGGAAAGCTTGGGAATAATGAAAAAGCTTGCAAAACATGCATAGGAATATGAAGAATAACTATCACAATGAAGCATAAGAACAATTTGAAAACTGGATTTAGTACACAGCTTATATTACTGCTCTGATATGACTAGTATACTAACATGCCTTATTTTATCAATAATGTTATGGCATTAGGTGTTTTTTATTCAAATCTTAACCATGAATCAATTAATTTTGTGGGAATCTCCATTTTCTGTTTGAAAAAAAAAAAAGAAAACATAAAGAATCTAATCTTAGTAGTAGGGGAACCCTGAGAAAAGTTGCCTGAGAATAATTTGAAATCTCAAAGTTCAGAGGAGAAATGAAGAGAACCTCAAATACATTACTTTACTTTGTAAAAGTTGATGTTCAAGCCATCCATTTTTTTAAAAATCTGAAACATGATTTCTGAACACAGAGTTGGCAAACTGTAAAGTATTTTAGAACAGGATTGGCATTCTTTTTGAAAGCACTTTTGGATTTCCCAGCAGAAGAAGCAAACAGTTGAAATGTTCTGGGCAAGAGATTTTCTTTAGAGCATATTCAATCACACTAAAGGATAATTGCTGCTTCTTACTAATAACCATGAACCACTCTGAGGAGCATTGCTGCTTCTGGAATACACAAGCAGTTCTGAAAATACTCCAGCTCCAATACAGGAAACACTTTTACCTGTAGGCAGTCTCTTATTTCTGCAATTAAACACTTACGTTCTGCTCCTTCCTTTAGAGTCTATGTAGCACTATTGTATTTTGTAAAATAGAGTTCTCTAAAGTATGTGAAGTATCTTTCAGACAAGAGAATGTTTTTTCCCAAGTGAAGTTCAGGTGCTGTAAAGCATGCAGTATAATTCTGCTTTGTGGCTTCACACTTGGTTGAATGCTACGATTCAGCTGCATTAGGTATTCTCAGTCATATCTCTACAAATTTATTTCAAAGGACTGGCTAGATAGGTAGAGACTGTCAGAAGTTTATGTTAGCTTTAAGTTACTGATAGTGTCAAAGCATTTTTATTGCAACCAAAAGACACTTAGGCTTCAGTCTGCCCTGCTACCACTATTTGCTTTACAGTGACTGAAACAATCACAGATGAGATTACCATGCTGGAGAGGTACTTTCCACAGTGCAGTTGCCACCCTATACTTCTCTGTCTGAGGCATGTAAATCCTAATAATATTTTGTTTTCATCTATTCTACATTATTTTATCTGCTAAGCTGCTCTTGATCACTACTGAATAATATAAATTGATGACATGAAAATATTCTTGTGTACATGAATTGATGTAGTACAGCTGTTAAAACTGCTCAGATTTGACAGCATAAAATAGTTGCTAAACTAAATCAATGAAATTTTCATTTACCAGTCAGGTAAATTAAACAACAGAAATTTGCTGTTCATATCTGTCTAATCTTTTTAATAAACAGGTTTCTGGTTCAGACAGTATTCTGGTATACATACATCCTAATAGCATATTGCAGGCTCTGAAGACTCCTTTTTTTTTCCTTTTTGTCTTCTGCCTGCTTTCATAAAAGAACAAACTTATTCTATTTGTTCTTAAATTGTATTTAGCTCAGATATAACTCACAGATTTATAAAAGGCAGCTTAGAAAGTAAGACACCCATAAAGAAAAGGTTTTGTGATGCAAAAAAAGAGTATTTCCATTGGAGTCTATACATATTTTTCTTTCCCTCTTCACAAGATTGAAATGAGTATCATAAGAGTACATTAACTTACATATTTAAATGAAAACTACAGTGGCATTACAGGGTTCATAATAGACTTAATAAGCATTATCATGACTTTTTGGTTTTCATATTATATAGTAGCACATTTGCATAATAGTCCATATGTTGGGGAGCTTGCTTAAAGACTGCCAGTCCCCTCTCAGTCTGCAGAGATTAGACAAAGATCTCCTACATTTCAGGAGTATTCCCCAATCACCAGGATGAATTCAGGTTTCCTTCTCTTGCTGTCCTGCCAGTTTTATGACTCTGGCTAACAGTTTCAACAGAGCTTCAACCCTTTTTCAGAGCACACCATGGCCAGTTGGAAAGGATGCTCTGGCTGTCTCCACCAATAAAAAGACACTAGTGGTAGCATCACCCACAACAGAACTTTGCTCTTTTCTGTCTTAACGGTCTGCAACAGAGCACTCGGGAACCCAAGTGGAAAGAAATGTCTACTGCAAGTCAGGGCCTTAAGCTCCAGACAGGGCACAAATTCAGACACACCAAATACGCTTTGTGCACCAGAAAGGCCCTTGCTCACTACTGAGGCTCTTCAGAAATTCCTTGGGTTCTCTCCTCTGGCTTTCAGACAGACTATCTTAGGAGGCTTGGATCTTTCCCCTGGCATTTATAACTTAGGTTGTATTGATTTATTTTTACCTGTATCTTATGACTCAGATGGGTGAGCATGTTTTAGATGTTTTCAACAATTAAAACTTTTATTTTATTTGCCATCAATACTCTCTCTTTTTTTTTTAATTTAAAAAAATTACTGATAGTAAAGTCACATGTACCTAAGAAATACAAATGGATAGAAAATGGCTGAATTTGTCCATATCCAACCAATAGATGTTCTTCTCCATTTCTGTAATTCCAGAGATCCAAATTACAGAATATATGCCTGCCAATCACTTACCTGAACTATGTCTATTTTGTGGCCTGCAAACTCTAACAATAAAATATATTTGGCATACCTTAATTTGGTGGTTAACAGCAATTCCATTTGTACTGTGTGTTCTCATGGACTGCCATAAAATTACAGAGAATTTAGAAGACAAAATCAAAATTATTTCTTTGACATATGAAACTACAAAAAATGTACTTCGCTAAAAGGCATTAGGCAGAAGAAGCCAATAGACACTTTGTGAAGTATTGACCAAAACCCTTTCAATAAAGATTTCTATAAGGGGTGCTAAAACCTTAAAATTAAATACCTAGATTATCTTCTGTTCCAAAAGGTCAGTAGTCCTTTACCATTTTTCCTGGTATTATACAGTTATCAACATAATCATTACGAAGACACTCATTTTTAGAGACAAACATGTTTGGGAGACATCATATGATAGGAAAAGACATCAGTATCAGAACCTGCTAATTTACAAAAAGGGCTATGTTTACAAAATAATGACAGGGTGATTTGAAGGTAGCGGAAGTAGAAAAAAGTGGAAATGTCACAAGTACAATGGAAAAGGAAACAATCACATGAGAAACTGTGTTTATATGAATAATCAACATTCGGTACACAATGAAAAATAATGCATTAATAACTCTGCATAAAGAAACACTTGAGGCTGGTTAAGGAACAGTTTGCCAGCAGGCTGAATAAGAGCAAGGAGACATTGTCTTTAAGCACCAAAGACATCAGAGCCCAGAAAAGAGAATTTACATAGTTCAGAGCCTCCCTGGCTAATCCAGTAAAAATCTGCAGTGGGAGTCACAGTCATCTGCACTACATGGCTGCCTACAGGGAGAGCCATCAAGGCTACCTCCTTTTTATCACAAAATGTCCCTTGAAGACAATGGCAACTAAACACTGTTGCTGACTGTGAAACTGTAGCCTGAGTATTGGGAAACAAATGGGAATTTGGAAATAATTGCTTAGACTTAAGTGGCACAGAACTGAGAGCTTCTCGAACTATTGTTATGTTCTGCGCTCAGGTAACACTGGGAACTCTGAACAATGATTTACCAATTTTGTTGGCTGAAGAACAACTCAGGAGATAAGCATGTGACAAGCTGAAGCTAAGACTACATTCTATATTTGTTTTATTAAATACCTGTTTCTGATATCCTAAACTTAAGATCTTACCAATGCAATTTTTTTACTGTTTTATTTATAAGCCTGTCTAATATTGTGAGGTGAATCACGATTCAGACAAATCAGAGGTATGTGGTATGAATAAGGTTTCTGAGGAACTTATATTCCAGAACATTTTTAAACTCAATGGGAATTGAACATTTTCTGCAAGGCTTCTAGGGACCAGTGTAGGAAGAACATAAGGATGGATGTTTTAGATAATAGCAAATGCCCGTCTAGTCCAGAAGTGTGTCTCTCAAAAGGAGATGACTAGGCAATATGAATGTAGGACAAGAATTTATGGTACTTCGCCTACTACTTTCTCAGCTTCCACCATGTTGTGGTTTAGGAATGCCATGAGCCAGAGGTGATCCATGTGTTTTACTAAACAAGCAATAGATTCTTTTTTATGACATTTTGGGGCCTCCAGTGAACTCACGTAAACTTTTGGTATCCAAAGAATTTGGGGTTAGGAGTTCCAGACCTTCACATCACACACACTGCATGAAGAATCACTTTGGTTGGTTTGTACTGAACTGGTCACCAGGTAACTGGACTTTAAGGTAAGTTGACCTTAATGTCTTATTAATACTGTTTTTTCAAATGTTCTTTTAACAATAAGCTTGTTCAGCGTGAGAGCGGTAATCACAGATGCTGAATCTGGGAAAGAGTTCCTTTCAGCAGATAGACACTGATTTAGTGAGGTGGCAAGGACTAAAACATGGCTCCTTCCAGATATACCTTAATTCTGGACAAACTTCCACAGTGTCAGACTTAATAGACTGCAATTCCCACAGCTCCTGGAAGATGTACCACAGTTCCTCCTTTCTCAAGCTATACATAAAAGAAGCAAGAAGACTGTACACTCCACTCACCCCATCTTTCACCTGTATGAACAAGCAGTGGAGAAAATAGTGTGGATCAGTCCCTACACCTTCCTTATAACTGGGAGCAAAGACCTGCACCTCAGTTGCCTATTAAGCATATGGGAGATACAAAGGAGAAGGAAGGGAGCGTATATTTTCTGTCAACCAGTGAAGCAGGAAAGAAATATAAGCTTTTTGAGGCAGGGGGAGACACAGGAAGAATCTTTCCCTATCACCCACATGCACATACTGAGTAAGTTGAATAGTTTCATATGGTAAGCCTTGCAAATAGTATCCATTTCATTGCTGGTAATACTGAACTTTCAAAATCTTTATTCCTAAAAAAGTAACGCTTTAATAAAATGTATTAATTTTGAACTATTACCTTTCATTTCTTTTTGGTTTTTTAGTTCTATAATGCCAAATATCAAGATTTAGTGTAGTTTGATATAGGCACAAATTCACATAGCACAGATGTCATGCAAATATGTTGAAAATGTGTTTTATTTTGCTCACAATACAATCAAAACTTACGATATATTTAGAATGTTTTTAATGCCTTGTTAAGCTATGTACCTGGTTACAGATGAGCTTTCTCTATTATTCATCTGAAATCACTGCAGAAAAGCCTAGTCAAGAGAATTTATGGGTTACTTCAGGCTGAAATTTGGAAAAAAGCATGTATTGTATATTCATTAATCAATGAGAGCCCTTCTTTTTACGGTTTAGTTTTGTGCCAGACACTGAAATTGGATCCGTTGAGGGGGAATCTTCTAATTCATAAGGAGCCCTACTGAAATTACTGAAGTTCAACCTATGGATTTTATTCATAACCTTTCATCCCGAAACTTCTAGAAAGCCACGGTTGTCATCTGAACCATGTTGCATTAGTAGAATCCTGTATGTTACTGCAAGTTTCTCACCAAGTAAAACAGAACCACAGACATGTATGTATTTAAAGGGATCTAAAATCTAAATCTCATTTGACTCTCCAAGTCTGTCTTGGACAGGCATTTTTCAATCTGAAGGGAATCTTACACTCACTAAAGAGTGAGTATAATACAACACATTCTGTAGTAATGCAAACAGAAAGTACAATAGGAAGCAATCCTGTACATAACTATTAAAATGCCATGAATTTAATGAAAAACCTCTTTTGCAAGATTGTAAGGAATTAACTTCTTTTGATCTCTATGGCTGCATGTCAATAACAGAAACTTTAAAGTCAGTAACTTGGTAGATATTTGAACAGATAAGTACAGAAAGATTTACTACCGAAAAATATTGTAGTTTGGCAAACACAAGATACATCGTGTTGATTTCAGCTGATGACTGTGATGTAAATGCATTCACAGTACACAGTACTCACAGTACGCACAGCACCAGTTATTAAAGGCTGAAACTGGCAATAGAGATTTGCACTACAAAGAAAACAACATACTCAACTGCAGATACAAATTAGTTCTAAATTTCCCCATAATAAAACCTGCTAAGTGAGCAGGAATAAATTCAACTTCACTGTTTTGCTAGATGTTATGCAAGTTGAAATTCTTCAACAACAAGGAGTTCTCTTGACCCTCAAATTAATTAGTTTGATTGCTACTTTTATTTTTATTCTTTCCTGAGCCCGCTGGTAGCAGTGAATTACTTGTGAAGAGCACAGAATGGAATAAAAAAGGTTGGACTGAACTAATGTGTTGGAGGGAGGAAAAACCTTTGCAATTTATTAATGTATTCAAAAGACTGTTACAAAACTTTACAATTTAATTATTGGAAGATTATAGAACTGCTTCAGTGCTTCTGTACTGCGTTAAATAAACTGTACGTGCAAGGAGTAATAAATGAAATTGTTAATTTGAGTGCATCCTTAGGGAATAGTAAGGGGGGGGGGTTACATTATTTAGAGCTCCAAATGGATTTGAGTTTATATACAGTAATAAATCTTAACTACATTGTTAATTAACCCTGCCTCAAGCCCTTTTTTACCTTAGGAGTTGAAAGACCCAGTGTCTGGCAGGATAACTCACCGTTCATATTCTTAAAGATGTTTAGGACTGGGAGGATTTGCCGATAATAGGGCACCAAGGCCTCCCCCACCATGTCAGCTGACACCACCAGGTGCTGAAGGACTTTCAGCGTGATGCAGATGACCTGCCGGTTACGAAGGCTCAGTGCATCTGTGATGCAGAAAGAACAACAGGCAGAAAGCAGAATTAATTTCTAAAATGTAGAGGGAGGGGGAGGAGTCCTCTAATGGACAAATTTAATTAAACTGTACTCTGCTGGGGATTGTAAGTGGGCCTTTATTAGCCCAGCTTTGAAAGATCCCAAAGATGGATTGCAGTCCTGATGTTATAAAACACTGCCTTGTCTGATTGTTATTTGTTCCCCCAATTTGTGCTGACTATTCAGTAACCCAAAGAATGCAGCTCATTATTCCCTCATGCTGCCTGTGTAATACTGGCGTGGTCCAAACAAATAAAAAATAAATGTTTAGTAAGTACCATTTGGGGCCAATGGAACTATACAACTGCAAGACAACCTGCAAAGGTTGACAACAGATACATTCTAGTGCAACAATTAGTGTTTGTATGTTTGTACTCATTTATTTCACGATCATTTTATTCATTCAACTAACAATTCCTACTATTCTGAGAATCAGTACAATGAAGCAACTGTTTATAGGAAAAAAAACCCCACAAAAAAACCTTGTAGGCTTTTTTAAAAAGACAAACATTCTAGAAAGAAAAAAAGATTTTGTCTCGCCTACTTAGATTTTTCTCTTAGCTTTCAGTGTCATGCTTCTAAGCTTATGACGCTAAGACATTTCATAAATACCTTTTGTTTCTCTCTCCTTTTAATTTTACTAAAAGCAAGTACTTCGCATTCTCTTTTGTAATTAAAAATGAGTCATGCTTGAAATATATTTTTTTTTCCCTTGCAAAATCCCTCTAGTTATAAAACCTCCTCTGAATTTGTGCAGCTGGAAGCAGTTGTCAAATTTGGTACGCTATTATATATTGGTCTAATTCTCCAGTGTTCTGCCCACTTACATAGACATTTACATCATTGCACTGGGAAAGCAAAAACTATAAAAGATAAGCTCATATTCAATGCTACATGTTTTATAGCCACAGAAGTATATAAATATGTGATTCAACATAACATAATGTAAGTATAAGCACTTGGAAAAAATTATAGTAAAGAACACTGAAATTTGGAGTTAGTAACAACTTCTTCAAGAACTGCCTCTTCACACTGAAGTAATAGGGTTCAGTATTTCTGGCACTAAGTTTTGTCAGAGCACAGGAATGCCATTTCATAGGGAATGAAGTAGTATTCTCACACAGGAGCAGTGTCAGTTTTTCCATCTCTTTAAGCAAATGCACTGTGCCCCACCCGCTGCTGCTTCTTATCGCATGCCTGCGGAGTGTTAAAAATCAGAGCTAGAGCTCCAAAGCAAGGGCAAGGCAGATTGGTTGTGTGAATGTGTAGAGACAACTCTTGAAAATCTACTAGTAAGTAAACTCCCTTCATGCCTCTTTGCAGGCTTATGAACAGCATACTAAAACTACTATTAAACAACAGAGTTAGAGAGCCCAAGGTATAAAGGTACTGTAGTGCATCATAGGGTGATTCCAAGTTAAAGAAGTGTTGTTAAATGAAAACACAGACTGAATTCCATACTTCTTATTTGCCAGGCCCTATTGCAATCATCAGGCTACATCTAATTTCACATTGTCTCTGAGCATATTAATGTGTGGACAGAAAGTCCATCAGTGCAGCATGCTCTCACTAAGTTGCAGTGAAGAGGTTGGCTATTCCAAATTATGCTTTCTTGGGTAGATGTTCCAAGGCTGCTTTAGCAAAGAGAGACCCCCAGATACAATTTTAAAGATTAGGTCCAAATCCCAGGCAGGAAAATATTCTCTTACAGAGGAACACGCATTATTCATTGTCTTAAAGGAGTGACTGGAAGAGGAAGCTCTGGTGTTCCAACATATAGGTTTATTCATGACTAAATTGTTATACACAGAAACAGTAGCTAACCAAACTAATACGGAAATTATCATTAACACTTGTGATTTTCAGTACAATAATTATTAGTTATTCATACAAACATGAATGAATATTTGTGTCCATTCGTATGAATGAATTCATACAAACATGAATAAAATGAATAAAATTAATTATTCATACAAACCCTAATAATTAACTTAAGGGACATAAAAATTAATCAGTGACAGAAATCACAACTTCTTAATCCTTAACCAACAAATTGTACCCACTTCCAGGAATAGTTCTTCCTGACTATAGAAGCTGTCCTAGAGGATGAGAGACCTTATTTTTAGGCATGCAGACGGTGTCACGTAAAGTGGAAATGGCTGTCCAACCACCCCTAGGAGGAACTTTTTTCTGCAGATGGTGGCTCCCAAAGGTTTTCACAGTTTCCTGTTTCAGAGTTCTGTCTTGTGCAAAGACAGCCCTGGTTTGAATGGAAGCCAAGACTGTCCTGGTAAAGATTAATTCCTTAATAAAGTCAAGAGTATGAATTATGCCTCATGACTGAGAAGGCGTTCCAATCAGTGTAGCAAACTGAACACATACTGAATCCAATAGAATGTTTTCAAAGAACAGCTCATCACATATAACCTGCCAGGCAAATTTTTTTACATCTGAGTTGTGCTGTAGGGGTGCTTGCTGAAACTTTAAACATATCACTGGCACTTGTTTCATCTGTGTGCTAGAATATCAGCTGGATACTTGTCCCACCTCCCTCAAAACATGGGGCATCCCATCCTCCATTTGACACACAAAACAAAAGACAGAATTTGGATCAAGATTTTGAGTGCTAAAGTGATGGATATGGTAGAATCAAACAGACTGCAGAATTTGAACCTGAAGCCCTTCAAATTGCAGAAATCTGCAGTGTGTGTTAGGAAAACACTTGTAAATATCAAAAGCAAGATCAAATTGACTGCAGAACTGTTGTTATTATTATTATTAAATATTTGGACTGTGGCATGCATAGCAGTCAACCAGCTCCTGGCTTGATTATATCGGGCACTGTATAAACATTTAATTAGAGACAGTCCCTGCCCCAAGGATACATCAATTTCAAACATGTTTATCTTTTCAAAATCTGGTAATTATTTTCTGTGTACTACCATCACTACAGACCATTCTCCCACAGGAATCAAAGGAAGAAAATTTTAACACAGTAGATGAAATAAGTACATTTCAACATTTTGAAAAATGTCAGTGATATCCAGAGGTTAACAGAAATGGAAGAAAGTACTAGTATCCTTACACAGGAATAAAGCAGACCATTTCACACTCTTAGTACAGTACAGCTACATATCCCTAAAAAAGGAAACATGCATAATATCCAAAGTATTCCAATCTGAAAGCATGCTAGGCTGTTGCCTCTTTACCTAGAAATTTGGTGTAAGACGTGGATCTTCACAATAACAGCAAAGTGAATGACCGTTTTCTTCTCAGTTAAAGATACCCTTCTGCTCCCTAAAGGGTTTCTAGAGGACTTGCCTCCCTCAATGGTATATATTTCCCTTTTGGTCATCTAGTCTACATGCTATGCATTGTGCAATTTTCTTAAACAGCAACTTTGAAAAAAAACAACCCAGCAAGTTTACTCTGTTGCTTTGTAGTTCCAATGTTTTCTCATTTAATGGTATATAAACTTGACAATTTTGCTTCTGATTAGGATACACACTTTTCCAGGAGACCCTCCAGCTTAAAAAATTGCTCAATGCAAGTGTATAATGAAGTATTTACTTCAAACATATTTTATTTTGTACTGCTACAGTTTTTCCAAACAAGTATTTTCTGAAGTTCATCATCATTTTCTTAAATAAAAGAGAATTTTAAAATGTTAGTAGGTTAAATATCTAGTGTAAAAGGTCAGTATCTGAGTCAGCTCTGTGCTTCTAACATTCGAAGCCACAGTAATAGATAATTATGAAATTTGAAAGCATATTTGAAACTGAACATTTTGGGGATGGAGGTCTTTCACAGTGCTGTTTATTAAAGCTTGTTAGCAATGAGCTGATATACAATACCAATTCATTGACAGCTTCAGTGCATTTTTTTTCATTAAATTTTATTGGCAATCGATGTAAATTTAGAATTTTCTTTTGTTAATTTCCTTTAAGAGCAGAGACTTTTCTTAAGATATATGCCATTTGTTTGCTCCTCCATTTAGAAGTAGCTTACATATGAAGCAATAGAAATTATTATTTTAAAACATTCAAGTCTTTTCCTTGAGTCACACTTCTAATACCTCAAAGAAAAAGACCTAGAAGCTATGTAAGTTGATATTTTTTCTTTTTATATTTTATGTGGCAGTTGTTTGGAAAATCCTATCTCAGTCTCAAATGTTGCCCATAATAGGAGCTACAGTTCTCATCTTTGGGATTGATACACTTTATAAGCCAGGAAACATGACAGCATTTCTCCCGGTATACAGTGGATCTTTTCCATGACACAATGTATTTTCACAGAAGAGATCGAATCAGAACGCTCTTCCCCAGGTAGCACATTGACAGCCTAAACTTTACAGAATCAAATCAGATTCCCCAAACTTCTATCTCTTCTCTAAATATTAAAGTTTAGACTTTGGTAGTTATATTTAAAGTTATGTTGATAATTTAATTCTCTTTAATTAGCACTGACCTTTAATTATATTCAACCCCTTTTTCAAATACACCTGTGAATCTATGTTTAGAAATGCACTGACAGTTTCCATTTTCTATTTAGGTCTCACAACCAAAGATTAAAACCACTTTAGTTTGCATTCATCTCTCCCCCTGAACCGGTAAATGAGGCACCTCTTTTAGAAAATTCTTTGCCTGAAGCAGAACAAGACACATAGAGCAGGTCTCCTGCAGCACAACAAGCACTCAGGATAAAGATGCTTCGATTCTTGTGATCTACTTAATCGTGTTGATCAAGGGCTTCTTTTCTTAAATTCACAGAGTCAGGTTTAAAGAACTGCTAACATGAAGTGTTCTCAAAATGCAATTGATTAAAGTGATACATACGTCTCTTACAGAGAATTGTGTCCAACTTTCTAAATGCATAATACTTAACTACTTGAACTGATACAGTAGAAATATTATGCTAATTTTACAGAACAGTAATGAAGGCTGTTACAAAACACAGGGTTTCAATCAAGAGTGAATAAAACCCAGAATAACCACCTTGTCTTCTGTACTTTTTTAAAGTCAGGTAAGATCCCGATCGGATTTACAATATAGATGTACAACTGAAGGAGTAATGTGTTGCAGTGAGGTGATGGGAAGGAGGAATAGGGGGCAAGGAATGAAAACCTTAGGCCCATTTTGTCACCAAAGACTTTGTCCTGTAATGCCAAAGCCTAAGGTGCAGAAAAGTCTAAGATCCATAACTGAATCATTGATACTTGCAAGAAACATAATCTACAGAATACAGAAGAGAACGTCAGTGGCTTTTTTTTTCAGCTTTAGTTGTGCTTGTAGTGCTTTACCAGATCAGCACCTATAAAACTTGATTCCTATTAACATTTGCAGGCCCTGTTTAATTAAGTAGTATAAAGAATACACTGAGAATAGAGTCCCCAAAACCTTCTCAGTGACTATGCCAGTTTACAGAGTTTCCATCCATTCCTAGATGTATATTCCTTCCCCTGTGCTGCCTCAAGGTACTAAACTGCACTGAGTACCCACCCTCTCAATGAAAACAGCTTTGTTATCAATGAAATGTGATACCATTTTTAAAAAAAGGTTTCAGGGAAGATCTGGGGAACCAAAGACTGGTAATATTGACATCTGTGCTGCAGAAATTAAAATAGTGTTCTAAATGTACTGTAGGTCCTTGAAGAAGAAGAACATGGACAAGAAAAGTCTGATAATGCAGTTTTCTTAGACTTCTGAAAGGTACTAGATAAGGTCCCTCAGTTGCCCATTTTCAACAAAGTTTAAGGTATCCTTGATCTACTGTGTCACAGAAGGGATTTTTAACAGCGTGGAAAAAATCTCAAAAAGGAAAACTTCAGGGTTCCTTAGGGTGGAGTTTATTCTTTTTGGACTCAATCAGAAGTGCTGGTCTGCTGACTGCAACTGTGTAGAAACAGTACTTCCATCTAAGTTACAATTTAAGTGCAAAGACATGAGCTTTATTGGCTTCTAGGCCTAAGTTCAGATTGCCTATGCGTCCATTTAGGATTCACAGCACAGAACAGAAAAGATTCTGGCAAGTGGGTGATCCAAGATGCTTAAGTGTTTAATTTCATATTATTTTCTTCATTAGCAAAGCTATATCAAGATGTTCCTACTGATCATCTCTACTCACTCCAACTTCTGTGCTGTTGTGTACTATTCCTTCATTTGTGACAGTGCAGCTATAAACTAGACTGCCGAAATGATCTGACTTTCAAAGTAACACCACTTTGAAAATATTTTGGTTTAATTTTAGGGGTTTTTTTGGTGTTGTTTTTTTTTTTAATACATCTAGATGTGAGATTCACGGAGTTGCTCCACAAACAGTTGTATTAGCAAAAGTCAGTTGCAATGAACTGGAGTGTGGGAGCTGGAAGGATTGGTTGCTTTTTGTGTGAAGGGGTTGGAAACTCCTACAACTACATTGCCAGCAAAGAAAATGTAAATGGTAGCATGCTCGCTGCCTTTGAAAGGAGAGGAGGTACTTCCACACACTGTGTTGGATGTCCCTGATGTTACTTATAGAAATATCAGGCAAAGGTGTAGAAACATCCTGCCCTCTCAGTGCTTATGTCTGCGTGTGTGTCTCATGTTGAATCTGGGGAACTCTGCGGTCAGGAATCTCAGAGTTGAAGAAGCCTAATAAAAGCAAGCGAAAGGACTTACGGCTTTTCTGATCTGGCATTTGTTATGGCAAATGTAATATTAAAAGCAATAATTTGCCGAAAATATGAGTATCAAAAGGGATTTTACATTCCCATGACAACACAGAGTTTAGAACAGGACTTTTCCACTGAAAAGCACATGGTACAATAGACATCTCTCATGCTCACACCCATTTTCCTGGCTGTTCTTGACTGGCTATAGGTAATGGTAAGCCACAAGTGAGTTTTAAGATACACCGGTGCATTACTGAAAGACATGGTGGGGCCAGACAGACCCCCCTGTTCCCCAGAAATAAGGGAACTCTCACGTGACCTACAGGCAGCTTTGCTTGCCACCCCAGGAGCGTGTGTCTGGGTTCTGTTCTGCTCTCTGCCACCAATGCAGGACAGCGATGTGGGGCAAAATTAGCTTTCTTCTACCTCTTTACCTGTCTGCAATTTGAAAATAACAATACGCATATTTCTGGCAAAGAAAGAGACTACTAGATAAGGATATTTATATGGGTTTGTGTGTTGGTTTTGTGTGTTGTGCATCAGAACTTTCATAATACCTCTACAAAGTATTTTGTTATTGGCCATATATCTCAATTTATGAATCTTTGCTCGTTCAAATAACTCAGACTGGGTTTGCCTACACCTTCTGTGAAAGGGAGTAAAAAGTCTTAACACCTTAAAGTATTCACATTTTCTGATTTTGCATTTTTTTATTTTTCATTGGATTCCTTACAAGTTTGACATATACAGGTAAATTGTTTTTCCTGTTTTTTATGCCATGCAGTGACTATATTTATAAACTATTTTCTTATGTTTTGCCACTGCAATGTACAATACATTTTGAATTTTTATTTTGAGAAATCAAAATATATTTTGAACATTTTTCTCTTTGAAAAATCAATGCCTCCAACCTGAGATTTTTTTCTTCCTCTAAATTTCCAAAAAAAAGAGTGCCTTTCAATGTGACAAACAAAAATAAGCAATTATTTTTCAATTAAGTATCATTCTTCCATATTATTTTAATCATATTTCAGGTATTTTAGGAAAGAAACCGGACCTGTTAATTTCAATTGTCTACCTTTTGTTAGTCATTGCCTGTTTGCATAACCAGAAGAAAATTTGTTGAAAGGATTTGGGCTTACAGTCTCATTACACCGATTCATTAAATAATGTAATTTTCATCTTTAATGATATAGTGTTCAAAAAGTGTGAACTTTAAGCAAGGTTGGGTGGAGGATAGATTTGTCCTTAAATTATTCAAGTATAATACAGAATTCTAATATTTAATTTAAAATGTTTTTAGAGAGCAGCTCTTTACTAATATTTTCCTTTGATGAACCTGCAGGAGAGAAAACTGCTTTTAAAAGCATTCTATCTGTAGAGTTATTTTTCTGTCTTTCTTTTATCCCTTTCCACTCCGTCATATATATTACCTTGCCTAACAATCAATTGATTCACTCTTTCACAGTAGAAATATGGTAGTGGTCTAGAAGAAGACTGGTTAATCACATATAACTCACCCAGTGGGACACTTTAGAGACAGTAATATGTGTAAAACATAGCTGAGTTTATTGTGGATGCAGCTGAGTCACAGAAATGTATAGCTCTGACTACACTGCTATATTACATAGTCATAGCAAATTTTAAAACTCTTAGAAGTACACACTTTCAGATTCCTTGAGATGGTGGTGTCTTTTTAAAATATTAATATGGCTTTAATTAGGAAGAGGCCTTTATCATTGATAATACTTAAACTCTTCACACATTAAAGCTGATACAGAAGTTTTTTTAAAATAAAAAAATAAGCACTGTACAATAAAATAAAGCAGAACCAACAATTACATTTAGCTAGCAGATTCTTGAATGTGTTCCAGCATCATAAATTATGACTTGATTTAACAGACTATATATCAAACCCATATAAATATCCTTACCTAGTAGTCTCTTTCTAATGCTAAAAGCTGTGTAACAGCTAAAGCTTCCAGGTAATTATTTCTAAGCTAGATTCTGGTCTCAGCAAGACTTTTAAATCCTAACTGAGTAGCTGCTGTCATAAACTTGCAGTCTTTTCTGCAGAAATTATTTCAGCTTTCAAAAAAAATGATACTACTATAAATATATTTGGGTGGTGTTGGAAATATGGATTTAAAGAAATGACATGATTTCTCTCTTTATGTGTTTCCCTTTTAGAGAGAAAAGAACTGTAACATTGTTTTCTTAACCTTTCACAAGTGTCACTTACAGAGTAACCATTCTGAATATTATATATTCCTTCTGACATTTTCAAAATCTACAGTAAGAGATAATGACATCTATAATTAATCTTCTTACATGGACAATAAGTTGAATGAAAAAAACCACAATTCTGACCCTTCCAACACTATTATTTCAATATTATCAGGCTCCAAACTACATTCCCTTCCCCTTTTGCAAAACTGTATCTGATTCTATTCATTCTGTATCACAAATACGACGACTCTGTTTTGTTCTGTCTTAGCATGGGTGCTGAATCATCTCAGGAAAGTAGGACAAAGGACAGCAATGATACCATTACTGATCAATGATAAAACAGAACCCAAGTTTAAGAAATATGAGCATCTATTAGTATAGGTGTAGCACGCAGACTTAAGAATCATAATACCCGACTAAAGAAGGATGTTGGTTCAGAATAATATCTCCTCAAGGTACTGATCTAAAGAAACAGGAAAGGGCAAAACAGTATATCTGAAAGACTAGGTGTTTCAAGAAAAGAAGTTTTAGTTTTAGTGGTATTACACTTGTATGCAAATAATTTATTACCTTTCACATAATTTTTCTGCAAAAAACTATGTTTGAATATATAAAAACTTCAAAATCAATATTTTTAAATGCCAGAATTTTACATAAAACATCAATTAGTCAGGAAGAACTACCAATTTAGATAGATATATGTATATGCATAGTAATGAGAACGATGAAAGAAAAGATATCTAGTGAATAAATACCGGACAACTGTAGAATAAACAAAAGGACTAAAAGTAACATAATTCCATAAGTTTCATCTATTGATTTCTCCTGTCATTTTAGATGAACTGGTTTATAGAATAATGGATTTACATAATAAATAGACAAAATCAGGTAAGAAAATGTCACTTCACATTTCCAAAGACCAAGAGCTACATTGTAATAAGAATAACACTAACCGGACTGGATTACTATTCTTCTGAATTACTGCACATACCAGGGGATTGAATGCATAAGCCTTCTGGCCTTATACCTTACAATTTACTCATGTTTGCAATAATCTCCATGAAACATACAGCCTGTCATGTTTTATTGCTTAATTAGCAACTTGTCAAAAATCTACACTATATAAATGCAATTTCAGTTTTTTTCTTTTTTTTTCCACATGTTCACCTACTTTTTATTGGGATAATGAGCTGAGGAATGACAGGAAGAATCTTGTTTCCACCATGTTCCAGCATGTCATGGATTCCTTGACGAGCAAAAAACTCGTATGGAAATGTCATTTCACAAAGCCCATCAAAAAACAAAGGCAGATAGTAATGATAGTCCAGCTTTTCAATCTCTACCTGAAAATACAAAATAAATAAACAAATAAATGCAATTTTTCAATACTAATACAATGTGCTCAGGCTGACAGATAATTCATGCCATCTACACAGGTATGTTTAGTAAATAATAATTCATTTTGTATCATTGCAGAATATCATTAAGTCTCAGATATGGTTTATGGCCAGATATTGAAATCCATAAATATTAGACCTAAAGAAAAGAATGAAAATGAATATGCTCCCATATATTTTCACTTTTTGATAAGTTAGTACCGGATTCTGATATTCTTGCTTATACACCTTACTTTGTAAGCTACCCATAACAATCTAACCAGCCATTTTAAGAATAACATTCTCTTTATTTCAGAAAAATCAGATCTTTACATCTTCACTTGGACACTCAAAAGAAGAAATAAGAGAAAGAATTCTGTAACCAACAAATACCCAGCATGTATCAATATTTCTACAGAATTCCCAACTTTCTAGAATATTGACCTAATTTTATTTCTTATTAATTTCAGGAGCAGAATTCTAAAGAAATTCCATGGGTCTCTACTGTGAAAAAAAGTAGAGAAATTTGGTACCTATTTCTAATAAGAATCTCCCTCCAATCCTAAAATACAAAGTCTGCTAAGCTTCCCAAGTTGTAGACTTTGTGAGGGGTTTTGCACTCTATCCTAGTTTTCTTCCCTTTTCCTTCTTCTACCCATCAGCACTCTGATGTTACATACACTCAGGATAGCCAGCGAGAACCACAGGTTGTTTGCTTTCAGCCTGTCAAAGCTCTGAATACAGCTAAAAGTGACTCAACAGGAAAGCACTTTCGCTGAACAGAATATGATACTCAAAATCACTTGGAGATCAATCCACTTTGTTAGGCATCCACTTCCATCTTTAAAACACTGCTTAGCTGTTACCCTATTTTTCCAGTGGGATTATATTTTGGAATTGGGTAGATGCTTCCTCCTTCACACCTAAAAAGCTTTGTCACATAGACCAAGCTGAAGCTCCAAATTTCCTAAAAAAAATTTGTCAGGTTAAGCAAACAAATACCCAGCCCTTGATTTGGGGCCAGTAATCACATTCTCACTTGAACTGTGGAAGAAAAGTCTGAAATAAAGCAGCCAAGAACTGAACTTGGGTTTTACATTTCTCGGGTAAATCCCATAGTCAGCAAGCACCAGACATACATTCTCTGTTTGCAACCTTGGTTCATTTTCCTCCCTGCTTGACTCTGAGCAGATCTGAATCCTGGTCTTGCACTTAGCTATGGACTGACTTGACTGCTTCAATCTTTCATGTTGAAACCGATCCATCCATGATAAGTGAAAATTAATTGGAACAGATACTTGAAAGTAAGTCCTTTACGTTTGCTGCAAGCATCTCACTACTGGCAGATGTAGTGCCAATTACATACTTACAGTCTCACATGCACTTGTTGTTAATCTCTTATAGCAGACTAAAAAGAACAATTGTGTAATACCTATTCACCCATGTGAATTAAATCAAGTCCCTGTAATGAACCATGCAGAAGAAGGAACAAATGAAACCCACGTTTCCTATTTTCACACCATATGTGATGCCTTCTCTGTAATTTTTAGAATCATAGAATCATAGAATCATTTCGGTTGGAAAAGACCTTCAAGATCATCGAGTCCAACCATTAACCATGCCCCCTAAACCATGCCCTGGAGTACCCTGTCCACTCGCTTTTTGAATACCTCCAGGGATGGTGACTCAACCACTTCCCTGGGCAGCCCATTCCAATGTTTGACAACCCTCTCAGTAAAAAAATTTTTCCTAATATCTAACCTAAATCTCCCTTGCCTCAACTTGAGGCCATTTCCTCTTGTCCTATCTCCAGCCACCTGACAGAAGAGACCAACACCCACCTCACTACAACCCCCTTTCAGGTAGTTGTAGAGAGCGATAAGGTCTCCCCTCAGCCTCCTCTTTTCTAGACTGAACAACCCCAGATCCCTCAGCCGCTCCTCATAAGACTTGTGCTCCAGGCCCCTCACCAACTTGGTTGCCCTTCTCTGGACACGCTCAAGCAGCTCAATGTCTTTCCTGTAGTGAGGGGCCCAAAACTGAAGACAGTACTCGAGGTGCGGCCGCACCAGTGCCGAGTACAGGGGAACAACCACCTCCCTGTTCCTGCTGGCCACACTGTTCCTGATACAGGCCAGGATGCGACTGGCCTTCTTGGCCACCTGGGCACACTGCTGGCTCATATTCAGCTGTCAACTAACATCCCCAGGTCTTTTTCTGCCGGGCAGCTTTCCAGCCACTCTTCCCCAAGCCTGTAGCACTGCATGGGGTTGCCGTGACTGAAGTGCAGGACCCGGCACTTGGCCTTGTTGAACTTCATACGATTGGCCTCAGCCCATCAATCCAGCCTGTCCAGATCTCTTTGTAGAGCCTCCCTACCCTCAAGCAGATCGACCCTGCCTCCCAACTTGGTGTTGTCTGCAAACTTGCTGAGGGTGCACTCAATCCCCTCATCCAAATCATCAATAAAGATATTAAACAGAACAGGGCCCAACACCGAGCCCTGGGGAACACCACTCGTGACCTGCCGCCAACTGGATTTCACCCCATTCACCACAACCCTCTGGGCTCGGCCATCCAGCCAGTTTTTCACCCAGTGAATAGTGCACTTATCCAGGCCACAAGACGCCAGCTTCTCAAGGAGTATGCCATGAGAGACAGTGTCAAAGGCCTTGCTGAAGTCTAGGAAAATAACGACAGCCTTTCCCTCATCCACTAGGCAGGTCACCTGGTCATAGAAGGAGATCAGGTTGGTCAAGCAGCACCTGCCTTTCATAAACCCATGCTGACTGGGCCTGATCCCCCTCTTATCCTGGACTTGCCATGTGAGTGCTTTCAGAACAAACCGTTCCATAATCTTTCCCGGTACCGAGGTCAGGCTGACAGGCCTGTAGTTCCCCGGATCCTCCCTCCGACCCTTCTTATAAATGGGAGTCACATTGGCTTTTTGTTTCGCAAGGGAAAAGGCCTTTATCAAATGCCTTTAGGGCCAATATCACAGGGTCAGTTAGTGAGAAAGTTAAAAAATAACTATACTAAGCAACCACGTATGAAGATCTTTACAAAACAAGAATCAGAAGACATTTAAATTCCTAAATTGATGGGGTTTGTATTTCTTGAGGACATTCAGTGTGCTGTGGACAATACTTGTGAGATGGTAAAAGAAGTCTGCCCCCAAAGTCACTGAGAACAGAAGACAGTAATATAGCAACTACAAAGTTCTGATGACAAGCCTAAGTCAGAGGTCAAATTGTTCATTACAGCAAGAAACCTGTATCAGGTAAGAAGTGGCCAGGCAGTCAAAAAATCATTGGCAAAAAAGCAGGACCAAGAAGCAGCAATTTTTTCTTGTTTTCTGTCAATAGGACAATAAGACATCCTTCAATATTTTTCTTTTTAACTTTTAATTTGTAGTTTATAAGATTATTAGATTGCATTTTTTGTTATTTAATGTTCTTGTTGCAGAAAATAGAAAACAAAACCTACAACAGCTACTTTTGTCTGGGAAAGCTTTAGATGTGAAAGAGAGAGAAACAGTTAGTAATGGGTGGGTTTTTTTTAAACTGGGGGGGGAGTTTCAGAAGGAAAACCACCTTCATCAGTTTATGTCTTTTTTTTTTTTTTTTAGAATCCATTCCTCACATAGATTTTTGACAACTCTTGCAAAATTACAAACTATTTCCATGGAAAAATGTCCTTGCTGGACACACATCCATGTTAGATTACTGAATCAGGATTTGCAACTATTTTGCTCAAAACACATACTAGAATCTCTCATTTCTTTTCTCCCACTCTTCACTAATATCTCCTCTAACTGTATCTACCAGTTATCTTTCTTCTCAAAGATGTGATATTTCTGATACTCTGATCAATTTTTCTCAGCTGTTCTTTGCCCTTGAAATACATTTTTTCTGTTTCAGATATAAAGAAAGCTTGCATGTTCAAACTCTTGCCAATGTTTTTCAGTTATAATAATGGGTCAATAAAAGATATTACCTTCATCTACCAACTCTGTCTTATGGTTATACATTACATATATATAGGAATGATATATTAACTTTAAGATCAATATGATTTCTGGGTTTAAAAACAGATCTGATTTTTACACATACATATGACACAAAAGCTTTATTATGAAAAAAAACCTCTACAAAATATAGGTATGACAAGCTGTAGATCATAAAGCATTTATGTGTACGCCTCACTTCTCAATTAGTTCCAAAGCCATAAATGGTTGGCGACTGGCATGGCTCTGAAAAGGACTCTGATTTCCAACTCATTTCTTGAAGTATCAGCTGTCCAAGCATGCAGACAATTTTTACTTAGCATTTTGTGCTCTATAATAACTCCCACAATATGGAAGCCAGAAATATTTTGCCTTACATTCTATGGTATGAAACCCTTTCCTTCTGTGTTTACTATTTAGCTTTTAAAAGTGGCTATTATACAGCTGTTCAGAGAAAAATGTGATTTTTCTGTTTACGCCCACAAAATTCTTTTGTTTTTAACATCCACCCACAAAAAATGCTGATTAAAGCTCAAATTCTTGGCAAAACTTGTCCACATCTGACAATAATGCTGCAACTATGGATTTTAAGAAGAAATCTCATAATAATTATTATGAACTTCTATACTACTGGTTTGTAAGTTGTAAGAACCCAGCCTCTGAATTTTCAGTAAATAGGCCAATTAATAAAAGTTGATATATTACTATAAAATATGATCACACAAGAAAAACAACTGTATTATAATCAGTAAAATCTTCTCTTTCACGAAACTTCCATGCTACTTATGTATACTACAATCTCCCTAGTTGAAAAAAACCCAATATACAGTTTATAATTGTTGTTTTATCAATATGTATAACCAATGCACAAGATGGGAGGAAACTAATGCAGTATCACAGTTAATTTGTCCAGCAGAAAATCTGTTCCTATGAAGCAGCTCATAGTGAGAGGCAAGTCTGCTGAGATAATGAAAACCCAGATAAAGAGTCTACGCTCTAAATAGTAAAAATAAGCTTCATGGCTGATCTGCCTGTTAGATGAAGAAAGCAAGCTATTTGAGAGAACTTAAGGTATGGAAGTTTGACAATAAGGATGTCATTGGCCTTTCTTAAATAATCATAGTTAAAGTAATCTGGTAATCTATAAGGCAAACCTGAGTTTTAGAAGGTAGTGTTTAAGATACATCTCATTTCACACAACTGATTACATAATACTATATGTCTTTGATGATATGATTATCCAAAAATTGGATTTGATCTCCTAGAAACATTGTATCTAACTTTTTATGTACTCATTTAACATCTTTATCTAAGGCATTAAAATTAGGTATAGTAAAAGAAACTCTGGAGTTGTTGGTTTGATAAGGACAAACAGGAGTTTTTGTAAGGATTGTAAAGATTTTCTAAGGATTCTTTGGTAAAATAATAGCTCCTTTTAAGATTTGTTTTCCATTCTATACCAGGTATTTCTTCCCTGTTTTCTAGGTTAATGGAAAGAGAAAAGCAGAAACATTCTTGAATAGTCCCAGTTTTGAACTTCCTTTCTGATTTTTCTTCCAAGATTTCTTTCAACCTTCTTTCAAGGTTTCTCTTTTTCTTCCAATATCCTCTACCCATAGTCAAGATGAAACCTGTGCACTTCACAGTTTTGGGGTTTTTTTGCTTTTAGTATATTTGTCTCTTGATTCATAATGGGATGTCAGTTTTAATCTTCACTATGGAGCAAGTAATGCTCACTAGTATTTTCTAGACTTGATTAGATGGAGTTTTTAATATGGTAACTTTGCTTATGGTACTTATGGTTCAAAGCTCAATTCTGCTGTTGCATTTAGTCTCTACAAGTTTTAAAGCAAGAAATTATTCTCTTTTTAGTCTGCTGTATTTCACTTGTCAGTACATACTGCACAGACTTATACTACTAAGATTCTCTATTGAAAGAGTTTTAGTTTAATTTATTACTTGTGTCCTACTGAAAAAAAAGAGGGAAATTGTACCTGTATTTTGCATTCTGCAATGAAATGATAGAATATTTATCTTAAAGGAAGTGGAAGACTATCAAACTCAAAGAGAAACAGATAATGGCAAGGGAGAAACTAGGTAAACACCCCAACATAAACCTTTTAATTTAGTCAAACTGAATGTAGAGCCTTTTTAACATATTCTGTAGATCCTTAACTTCCCACAAGAAGTTAAATGACAAAAGACAATATTTGCCTCCCATGCATAAATTAAAAGAAGCAATAATAAGAAATGTTTTTGGAGTCTTACTGTACTGGCTATCTGAATTCAGCTCTGAAATACCACTTCATGTTAAAAAAAATACAGAAATGTTACATAGATAATAATTTTGAATTTACTGCATGCCCTATTACCCCCATGTTAGTTACAAGAGCAATGCTCTCATCAATAAAAATAGTTGAGAAAATCTAGGGAGAGGTATTGTTCTATTATATTTTATATAGCAAGATATAATTCAATTTTCCATAGTATTCTCTGTATCTTGATGTCCTATTGCTCTTTTAAATGAAGTTGGAACACAGTAACCTTTAAGTCTGAGAACACTGAAGAGGAGTATATGAGAAGGTTCCCAGCTATGATGCGCATCTTAAAGTGAATGTAGTTCTAAGCTCTTTTCTCTTTTTCATTTTAGGGGCACATAATTGATAATTATTTTCTAGCTATTATTCCCATCTGCACAATGAGGTTCCTTCTACATATAGCTCCAAAATGAAGCAATGCAACTCTTTATACCTGCAGAGTAATTGCCTCATTTGCCTCTCTCCCTCATTTTTCCACCACTTTCTCTCAGCTGACACTGCTGCCTAACCCATGTGGATTCTTTTCAAATTATGGGGAAACACTCATAATAAAATGCATCCACTTACTTTTGGCTCATGCTTGATACATATGAATGAGAAGCATGACTAAAACAGAACTGGTTTGATCAAAATTGTTTGGCAATATGGCAAAACCAGTCTATTCATAATCTACTGTAAGCAACAATGTCTAGAACTGGATATGATCAAGACCTCTGCAACGTTATTGAAAATCAAATACTCAAATTTGTGTCATTATGGCAGACATACTCCACAGATAGTATTTGGAGAACAATTGCTAGTAGCAATGGTGATAGTCCTGCATATGATAACCAAAATGTTTTCTTTTCAATTGCTACACCTGAAGGTGACAATCTAATCTTACTAGGGTTACAGAGGTGAGGAAAATTAATAGTCAACAAGAGGGTCACATTATTCCCTAAGTAACTAGAGGATCAGTGATTGTGTGAGAAATGGGGGCAAGGAGAAGGAAGATACAAATTTGGTAAACCCCTACACAGTAAGAGAGAGAGGGTAAAACACCAACATGAAATCTCTCCCTATAAATGCAACCTAAGAATTTTTATTTAGGAAATGGATTCTCAGCTACATGTGTGAATCTCTAACAGTCTGTTAGCTATGCCATCCAGAAGATAATCTAGGACATTTCTGGGGGGAGGGGATTCTCCCCTTGCATTTTCATAAATCTTTTTAATTGTACTGCCTGGATTTAGATTTTATAAATACACACTTCACTGATAATACAGAGCAGGCAGGTCTTGCCGATATAGAGGAGGGTCAGCAAATCATGCAGGAAAAAACAGGATGACAAAAAAAAAGTGGATTATGAGATATAGGCCTTATAGTATGACATGCAGTGTTAAAGTGACAGGCTAATAGCAAGGATTTCTGCTACAGTATAGGAGTTCATCAGTGTGATATAGTAAGACAGGAAAAAGAGTTGAGCAGACTAATTAATCATTATGAGCCACGATTATGATGCAGATAAGAAAAGGGCAAATATTATTTAAAAGGTATGAGATATTTCTCGTGTAGATAGGAAAGCATTAATGCTACTACACCAGACAGTTTTGAGAGCTCACCTCTTATTATCATCAATTTGCCCTAATATAAAATATCCAGATTTTATTCCTATTAAATCTTCATTGGAAAGACAGGGACAAACTGATACATAGGAATACCCGAAACCAAAAAAAGTAAAGGAAATTAAGTGTTAACTTGTTCTTATTTATTTGGATTCTCATCACATTAGATTATCTGAGTCACCTGATTTCTAAAAAAGCATGTAAAATATACTATTCTTCTAATACAACAAATAGCTGTAGACTATGCTTAAAGGATTGCTTTCTTTTAATTTATGGGAAGCATTATAAATAGAAGATGAATGCACCCTGAGAAAAGTGCTCTGTAATCATGTCCCTGACAAATGTGGAACGTACTCGAGAATTGTTTGTGTGAAGCAAATAATGGACCACACGATAACCTCAGTGGCAGACAAAAGTATCTCCACTCCTTCAGAAGGTATGCTTATATAGTTACATTCTTATTGCTGCTCAAAGACTTGCTGACACCTTGTTAGACACACTCAGTTGTTCCATTTTTTTCCTTACATGATTTATTAACATGTTGCAAGAGTTCCACAAGCACAATAAATGTGAAACTTTAGACTAAGATAGAGAGGCATTACCTCTCTACATTTTGCTAATCTCTCTCATATGCAATTGTCTAATATGAACATTACATGATGTGTAAAGATAATTTGCACTTATAATAGCCATGCAATATTATATGTATTATATACACCTACTTTGAGAGGTGAATGGGAATTAATGACTCCTCAGGGGTCCATAGACCTGTGGTAGATTAAGTTCTACCCTCAGCTGCACCATCTGAGAGATCCCCTGCAGCTGCACTTAGGCACCAGCAAGATGCAGAGGACAAACTCCGTTCCTTCACTATAGAACACACAAAGGATTATCATTGTGAAGAAGAAACTTTCAATTTTGCAGACACTTAATTAGACAGCAGTGGGCACCTCTTCTCTGAAAACGAAAGCAAAGAGGATAATACTGTCCCAGTAATAGGCAAGGGGAGGAGGCTAAGTAGAGATTAATCCAGCCCTCTCCAAGGCAGAGTTTGAAGGTAGAAGAACAATAAGGAGGTGGCTGCAAGACTCTCCCACTACCTTTTTGAGGAAGACATATCGTTCTTCATTCATTTACTTTGTGCAATATGGAGTTCATTTTAAACTTTATTGGAAGAAGAGTGGGCCAGTTTGTCCATCCCAGCAAAACACATACAATGCAGTATGTCAGTATAGAACTAATTTAAAATTGACTTTTTGGAAAAAATATTCACCTTTTGCTGAAAAAATGTTTGCTACTGTTTTAATAAGATGAAACCTAACACTCGTTATTTTTCAAGAATTAATTGCGAAGGTAAATCAGGGAATAGTGTCAACTGATGCTACCCCATTCAGAAATCTAGTGGCCAAGTAATTGTTTTCTTTTTTTTGGCATTCATTTCCTTTCTCTTCACCAATTATTCATGCAAAGCTGTCTGTCAAATTAACTTGAAATTCTTTGTTTTTAATAAAAATAACACAAAACAGAAAAATTAGAAATAAACAGGAACATTGGGACAAAGGTACATAGAAAAAAGTGTCTGGGGAAAAGTTAAAAACAACTATCTGAAGATTTATTTTGTTTTAATAATTAAACCATAGCACAAAATACGAGAAAACCTTCTACAATATAATGCACAACTACAGCTGTCCATCCATCCAATTTTGTCATAAGTTTCAGACATACACATAGTAAAAAAATGGCAGTTTTATGGCTTTAGAAATTGTGGAAGCTTATAAAACATGTCATTAAACATTATCATTTGCATTTTCACACACAATAATTTTTAAAAATATAATAAAAATGACAAAACCAAATGGCTTAAAGGCAAATTAGAATAGTGATTTTTCTACATTAAGAGCATTCTATGAGACTGTTCCTATCAGCTTCTGACTCTTGACATTTATCTCTAGGCAGGAAAGTGGGCAGAATGGCCATAATAAATAGAATAAAACAGTGGTACTGTGTTCACTCTCCCCAACAGAAAAGAAGAAGAGATATTTCTTCAAATGATTTAAGGTGACTCTACACTAATATCTTACTTTGGAGAGGTTATGCAATTTCAAAGTTGTTCCAAACAGGGAATAGTTGCATTTTGCAACAAAAGCAAATGTGCAGCAAATGTGTTTCTGTATATAAACGTGATTAAGCTATTTCTTTTTTTAAGTCTTTCCCTTTATTCCTTTATTCTTGGCAAAGTAAAGGGGTTACTGATGGTTCCCTACAGGAATAGACATGTTATAGTCTTGCTCACAAATTCCAAAAATGTGTTGCCATGGGGGATTTCTGAGCATTGTCAGAGGAAAAAAGTATCATACCTATCATACACCTGTTCCAGTCTGCAAGTTTTTAGGTTTTATTCCTATACCACCAACACTGGAAAAATTCCTCCATCACATTTTATTAATCTCCAAAGGTGTAACTGTATATTTGTGGATAACATTATTATTAAGCAAGGAAAACTGTACAAAACAGGAAGGAAGACATAGTCCACAGTCTATTCATTTGTTTCTGGTTATACAGTTAATCTTATTGATTTCACACAGCATTTGGATAATTGTCCTAATGAGAACAACCTACTTTTCAGGTTGATTTTTTAAAAATAATCTATACTTCTCAGAAGTATAATCAGCATCCTACATGCACAAGAGCCCAGTGACTTAACTGGTTGTCTCATAAGTTTAGCAAGACCTGAGAAGCTGGTTTACAACACTAAATTAAAGGGTTTATATGTCTCTTGCCCTTATGAAACAGGCTTGCTAGACGCAGAGCAGAAATCTGTCGACTGTACTCTGCAGATTCAGCTTGTTGAAAGCAATCTAAAGTACAGTTTTAAGAGTTAACAAAATAATAGATAAAGGATATCTGGCTCTGTAGATATTGAATTAGGATTTCAAAAAGCTTTCAATAGAGTCCTTTTCAGGAGGTTATTAAGTTAGTAGCCACAGGAGGCAAAATGAAGTCCTTTCATGAATTAAAAGCTGGTTTCAGTAGAAGCAGCGAAAAGGCTAATGGTGGAGTGCCCTGGGGATTAACAGAAATGATGCTGCATAGTATATTATCACAGGCCACAACAATTTTAAATTAAAAGTAGTACTCAGAATGATAGAAATTATGGTATATTGCAAAGAATTTAAACTGGCTGGTGAAATGATTTAGCAATGTGATAAAGATAGAATGCAAAATAGAAAAGTTAAAACTATAAATTACTTTTGCAACTTATAATGCTGCATTTTCTGGTAATTGCCTTGATTACTATTAAGGCCAAATGATGTTGATAACTATGCAAACATATAGGAAAGGTGGTTCTTATTTCAAAGACTTGCAGTTAACAGTATGGTTTGGTTTGTAAAAAGCCCCGCCTGAGGCAAAGGTCAACAAGATAGGCAGTATTAAGAAAGATTACTTTCTAATATGGGTACTTGCTTGGATAGAAGTTTCTAAAGCCATGAAAAAAAATGAACAATTTTTTAAATTTTAACTCTTTCCTAACTGCTACCACCTTGAATCTTCTGGAAGGCATAAAATATTCTGAATTGTGGAACACCATTTTGTAAGATGACTTAAAGTGATACATACAGTGCCAGCCAAGGAAAGATGATAAAGATTTTTATGGACTCTAGTAACACAATCTTCTCCAAGAGCTTCAGGGGAGAGGTTCATTAAGTTCATATAAAAAATGAGGCTTATTCAGGAGGAAAGTAAGAACAGTGAGAACAGTTCTCCGTCTCTAGGTCCAGAGCTGCCCTTATGAGACTTGCTCTCTGCTTGCTCTGTCTGTAGGATGAATCCTACCTTGTCTGTTCTCCTCTCTGAGGGGAGCATTCCAGGAAGAAGGTGTTTGCCACAGAAGGTCAGGTCATCCTCTGGTGACTCATTCTGGTCTATTAATGCCACGTTGGCGGTGCAATGTGCCACATTGGCCTACTTAGGAGTTCTTGACTGGAGGTAAATAAAAGTTTCTGCTCACTGAACAGAATTATCTGAGCTGTCACAAAGAGGACTGCTCCTCACAGAAGGTTGGTGGGCAACTTCACCCCATTTTGGATTAAGTTTCCTACTTTTGGTTATACCCCTTCCACGATTAATCCAATGGACACACAGAAGCTGAGATCTACAATGTTTTAAAAGAATATAGTAAAATCTAAATGATTTATAGTATGGATTCAGATGAGGGAATAATTTGTCACAGCAAATTGTGTTACATAAAATATGGCAAAGCAAGTCATTACTGTCAGCACATTTGATGAACTTACTTCTGAAAGGAAATCAACACAATATCAATTTAAAAAGCAAAACACTGACATCTAGTCAATCTCTTGCCAGACTTAAACTATTCCATTTTAAAAATCAAGTCACAAATGTAAGTAAGATGCACAAACTACTGGGCATTCCTCCACTTCCTAGAAGCCCTAGCATAGGGCTCCTAAATGAACTTTATTTTCATACTGATTAAGCTTAATTAAAGAATAAATATGTGTACAGGTGACGCAATTACTCAGGACTTCTAACTGTATATCTCTAGAGCTAATATAACTAAGTAACAAACTAAATTTCAACTGAATTCAAGAAACTGTTTAGTTTGCACCCAGCACATTTTGCTCAGTATATGTATTTTAACGGTATTTCATGTAAAAAGGCATCACAGTAATATTTAATACTATTTAGGATATTATATATGGTGAAATGTATAAAAACACCTGTTTTTCATGAGGGTGGATATGGTTACTCCAGTAACTGGAATATTTTAAGATGTGCATGCCTCTTTAACATCTGAATTCTTCACTCTCCTGGAATAGATTATAGACACTAGAAAAAATGCATTTCCAGCAAGGTGAAGTCAAGCATATGTAAACAGTGTCTGACCTACCTTGTGGCTTCTTCAGAGCCACAGGAACTAGATTAAGCTCTGTACTGATTAACAGGATCTCTTAAAGGGGGAAACTTTGGTTAAACCCTTACTGATGTTTAAGACCAAGGGATTTTCAGAAAGTACCAAGAAGCTCTGAGGGGCCTGTGGCATATGTTGACAAAGTAATTGCATAACTGATTGTCTTTTGACTGACAGCTCTTGAAAGTCATCCCCCAACTTTTAAAGTGATTTAGTGGTACACCCATTTGGGAATCTCTTCCACCAGCCCAATAGCCTTGTTTCGTTCAATTTCCCACGTATGAAAATGACATTCCTCCCCAGGGAAGAGCAATGTCTGAACATTTCCAGATAACCATACAGAATCCAGAAAGATACTAAAATATATTGGTACAGTTACCATGAATGCTGTATATCTAGGCCAGGAACTCTTGCATCTTACCAACAAAGAAGTTATGCAATCAAATCTTCCTGAAACAAGTTGGAGAAAGCAGGACCACAATGTGTGAATCCTCACTAACTTCAGGAATAATACAGAGGAAAACCAAAACATTCTCACTGTCTGTAAGTGTGTCTGAGGAGGAGCATGGACCAAGAGCAGTTTGGGAGCAGAGGAGTCTCTAAGAAGAAGAGGTTGACCACCAGAAATCCTTTGTCCCATGGCCTCCAAGAGTTCTGGAAGATGGCTCTGAAGTTACTTCACACTTTCCAGTCATGGTCTGCTGGAATGAAATACCTGAGGCAATGCACTAGCGATGCTGAAAGATCCCCAAAGGTAAACTGCAGACAGGTGAATCAAATACTAAATGAACCAATTCCAGACATTGACAGAGCCTCAGAAATGGAAGGGAATACTGCACCATCTGCTGGCTGGTACTAAACGCTGGGAAGGTGCTGTCCTTTCTATTTAAAGAGCGAACTATGAAACAAGATAGCCAGTGTATTATTGTAAATTTCAAGGTCAGATTTTGGAACAAAAAATCCTCCCCTTACAAAAATCACTGCTATTCCAAATAAGTTGAAACTCAAGACTAGCACATAATTTTCAGAACTGATAACCTACAGTGTGACTAATAGATGTCTGCACAAACTATATCTATACTTAAAACCAAAATAGGGCAGGAGGCATTCTCTGAGCCCGATGCACAGTAGTGTGGAAGAGATCATTTCTGTACAGCTAAATGCTTTGATGTACAAAACAGGGTGGTTGCCTTTAAATTGTATACTGTGAATAGTCTCAGTAGTTTCTTATCCAGAATCATGGATGAGCATTATCTAGGCATACCAGGAACTGTGCTAGCTGCGTACTTAACAGTGCTGTGTCAACGCTCAAGGCCATACTATGACCCTGTTAGTTTTCTGGGATAAATGTGGAAGTTGGCATGACTTACACAAAATGAGGTGGAGTGAAGAACATAAATACATTTGCAAAAAATAAATCAGTAGAAGTCTGCTTGCATAGCTTCTTAGTATTATATTAAATATATCAAAGCATATATGAGAAAAATGGTTGGTGCAGATATATCACTCAAAACTATTAAGTAAGTTGAGTTGATTAGACAATATTACTTTCAAAAAGTTAAAAATAAACCCTGCTTTAGGAGGAGATTACAGTTGCTTGTGGCATCTGACATGGGTGTCTGTGAAATGAGTCACTGAACACAACCGTTACATTGATGGTGTCACTGAAAATGGCATTTCACAGTTGGAAAGAAGTCTTCAGATGACTTTCAGTCAATACATCCACATGACCTTCGCTGATTTTTTGGGGTATTGTATGTTGCCAACAAATTCAACAGAAACTTAAATATTGAAATTTTTAATTTGCTTCTTTGTGGTATATTCATTTACCTGTGATAATTTATCTAGCTATAGCCATTTGGATTTTTATGCAAAATGCCATGCCAGCCCAAACAGAAGTTTTCCTCAGATATTGGATACAATATTAGTGTTATGATGACTGAGTACACTCATACCAATCAGATAATTCAACAATCAGATTTGGTACCCATAACAAATCTACTAAGGTATAAAAAATATGGCACTTCAAAGGGGCCAGCTGTTGATCAAACACTGACTTAAGACATTGAATCTAGAAATAGTTCTGGTTGCTTTATTAAGCATTTATTTGCTTTTTCAAGAAAACCTTTTTCCAAACTGTATTAATTTCACTAAGATAGAATAAGTCCCTGGAAGGAAGGAGTAGTTTTGGAGAAATCTAGATGGAAAATATTAAAATGTACTGCAATACCCAAGGCTTTATTTTGTTGGGTTAGAAAAGTTAGAGACAAAATTGTCTTTCGAATTTAAAATATAAAAAATTTCTGTAATGCGGGTAAACCCAATTGTCATTTGCCTAAGTTCAAGTGAAATTTCTTACAGTAAAATGTGTTATTCTTACTTAGCAACTGAATGAGTTGGTAAAGGATTATTCTCTAATTAAAACCATGACTAGCAACCCTACTTTAAATGTCAGAGTATGGGTCTTTTTCCCTTTGACATAATACATTTTATGTTCTTTAATTATACTTCCTTTGTTTCAATGCTAAATTTATCTTGAAAATTTATATTCACACACCCTGTAATGCTGAAAAAGTATAGTTTTAAGGGTTCTTAATTTCTTGCTAACAGAGGAGTCCAAATTATTGAGAGTCTAGATAAATTTAAGAAGGAAAATTAAGGTTAAAATTTATGCTTATTATTATAAGGTAATATATGTCATGTATGTATTTAGAAAGCATAAAATATTGTAAGGCATGCCATTTTACATTCTCTGCTCTGTGTAACTGATGTACACATCAGATAGCTTTGTTTATATTGTATTAGTGCATTTTTCCACTTTAAGAGTTCTCTTTAATACTTGAAACAACAAAGAAACAATTCCAAATTCTTTTCCAAAGTTCTCAGAATCCTTCCTACATTTTGTGGATCTACTTTGTAGGCATATCTATAGCCTTTATGGAAATCAGTAAAATATTCTTTTTAAAATATATGTACTTAAGATCTGAACATACTGCAGATATTGTGACAGTGGTTGCCAATAAAAAATCCTAACATACAGACATGATTGGACAATGAATTGAAGATAAGACAATAATATTTTGAATACATAAACAATAACAATATTTTTAATTTGTATAGCAAACTTGAAAATTGTTCTTACTCAACTCCTTTCAAAAGCAGAAGCCATTAAGAAAACAGCTAAATCTTGCATTCTTAGCTCAAAATTAGACTTGTCCCCATAAAAAATGGGGATCATGTTTACCAAGGTTATTTACTATGCTACCAATCTGCCACAGCAATGTTTTAAATCTGAATCATCCAGCATACTGACTCAAGAACTTTTTTAAAGCCTAGATGAATCTCTTCTGAAAATTATGGGAAAGGAAAAATTACCACAGAGGCTCAGATAAATAACAACAGTAGACTATGGCAATGATAGTTCTGGTTGATTTCTTATTTTCTTTGAAAGTAATAAAAGGCGTAAACCAAAGACAAATTTGTGGGAAGTAAACTGAACTTAAGTAAAATAACTAATGGCAAAATGGTTGCTAGCATTATGCTTTATTATCTCTGCAAACCTCAAGAACTACATTATACAAAATCCAGTATCACACAGTACAGCAAGTCAGAGTGTATTTCACAGGATCATTGCCCAGTTCTTCGTCTTTTCTATTCAATTTACCAGTGAAAGATGAACTGTGTCTTCCAGTGTGTTGCAAATTGAATTTGAAACAAGCAGATTTTTAACATACAGGATATAGGACAAGGGGTAATGGCTTTAAACTGAAAGAGGGTAGATTTAGATTAGATGTAAAGAAGAAATTCCTCACTGTGAGGGTGGTGAGGCACTGGAACATGTTGCCCAGAGAGGCTGTGGATGCCCCCTCCCTGGCAGTGTTCAAGGCCAGGCTGGATGGGGCTTTGAGCAACCTGGTCTAGTGGAAGGTGTCCCTGCCCATGGCAGGGGGGTTGGAACTAGATGATCTTTAAGGTCCCTTCCAACCCAAACCATTCTATGATGATTCTATGATATAGTTTTTACTAGATGAAATGAGATCAGGTCATTGGATTTGTAAACTGTCCTCGAAAAAAATATAAAGAGGAGGTCAACAGATCATGTTCTATCTATCTGTAAGTTATAGTATCGATACGCATTCCACATATGTATCTTTATACATTTACTTAATAAGATTTTTGATTGATACTTTTAAGAGTTTTGTTTTTAAGAGAGTTCCTAGATTCACTAGGAATGCTGTTCTGTTTTCACATTGACCAGAAGAATAAATGGCAATAAATTTTGCACAGAAAACTTGAGAAATCATGCTTATACAGATGATTTTTTTTTTCTAACACTCTGTTGGCCATAGCTATATTCATTCACAGTTAAATAGCATAGATAAATAAGTAGTATCAGTAAGTTGGACATAAAAATTAAATGGACTAAACCCTATGTCAAATATAAAGGAAAGATTACAAGCTTAAAAAAACACCTACTTGGTTCCCAGGTCATATGATATAAAACTATGTAATAGGGGGATAAAGGAAGTTAATTAGGTAAAACAAGAACTTCCTTTGGTTTACATTGTTTTGTGCGTAAGTCCTATATTGGATAAGTTTGTCATGTCAGTATTCACAGTTGATTTATAGTTGATATGGTTTTATGTCCAATTTAGAGTCATGATATCAGTTCTCAGGTCCTACGTATTTTTATTTGTTAATAGGGTTGTAGCATTTGGGGTAGGCCTATTAATGCAATCATTCCTATGCAGTCTCTAAAGGGAAAAGAAAGTAACTTTGAAAAGCAGAAACCAACAACTAAGATCTGGTCTTTACCTATTTAATTAATTTTTCTCAAATACAAACATCCAGAAGTCATTAAATCCTAACAATATAAATTCTGCAAATCCATGCAAAGTGTGTTCTTCTTTTTAAAGTAATCTTCTAAATAAAGTTAATGATAGTGGTAAAGACCTCTGACTAGCAAGGCAGGATCATTGAAACCAGTAGAAAAGCTCACTGCTACAGTAGAGATACTAATGGACAGATAAAAAAGGTCTCAGGATGGAAGTAAACAACCAAAGATAGCTAAGAAATTAGAATTTTTATTTGAATACTGGGATATCCTAAATAGGTTTTCATACAGGAAATTAATGTGAGAGCTGAACTCCTCAAAAATAGATGCAAATGCAAGAGAATTTGTCCATAGAGTTGTTCTAAATTCAGGCACTGCTAACATCATCAAGTGCAGAAGCTTCACAGATACTAGTTTTATTAATATCTCCTAATCAAACTATAGTCTGAATAAGGTGCAGTATAGTCAGACTGGGAAGAAATGGGTTAAAAATTATTCTTTGGAAAAATAGTTCAAAGGCAATACATAGGAGACTACACTATCACTAATCAATTTGAGTTGACTGAATTTGTAGATACACTGATCAGCTGAGCTAATATATTAGAGTGGTTTTGCACAGCAGAGCCTGATAAGACACACTGCTGAAGTATAAATAGACTTCACTAATACAATGGGGATCTCAATTTTTTAGAAGCTTCAGTAGACGACGATCATGCAATGAAGAAATTCCTTGTGCTTTTTCTTCCACCGACCTATTTCCTTAGCAATTACTGTAACATGGTGTGTTTGCCATGCAGGAGGAATTCTGTACTCATTTTAGAGAAACAAAAAAACAATAAAAAAGCAGACCGGCTACCATGGTCTGAGTCTCAAAGCAGTAGCATTACACTTGGGCTTTAAACACCCAAGTTATCCCATTGTCTGCTTAGCTACCAAAATAGTGCTATGTAATGCAGAAAAATGCAAATTATGATCCATTTTTTTAACCATTATACAACTATTTTCAATATTGGTGTATTTTATTAAAAAGTGACTAAATTTTTTGCATAGCTATATCAATTTTTACACTGTTGTAATGTTACTTCAGTAACTTAATTTGCTGTCTGGAATATGCAGTGAAATAAGTGGGTGAGTCAGTGATAGATTTTTCTACATGAATCTCTCTTTGGACTAAGCTGAGGCATTTGCCCAAACCAGTATAATGCACTGTCTGTATTATCTCAGCATTGGGGCAGAAAATTAATTTTGCTGTGTCACAAGCTAAAGACAAAAGCTTGTCACTACAATTTTTTCACAGATTTTCTTTTTTGGGAGCATGTTTTATACGTCAATGAGGGCTTACTTGTCACCTTACTGCAATAAGCTTCCAGGCTGCTTGCAAGCTCAGTTAAGATTGAAATGTACTATAAAGGCTAACATAAACTTATATTTATATGAAATGTAATATAAATCCAAAAAGTGGAATAATAAATAAGAAGGAAAATTGAATCTGATAAAGATTTATATTAATAGCTGTCAAACGGGCTGTGGAAAGTAACCTTGAAAACAGGGTGCACAGACATTGGTGGAACACCTGGAAAACCTATGACAATATTCTTTTTTATTATTTCCCATACCATCATTAATTATCAGTTATGTCTAACAATACCTCAAAAGCCACACAATTATCCAAATTTCTGCAGGAATCCAACAAAGTTTTAAGCAGGTAATTACTCAACATCTTCTTAATCAATTTTTAAGAAGAGTAACAAATGTTTTCATTATTTGAATAATCCAAATTATATTTGACAGACCATTCAGTGGCTGCTACAGTAGTTACAGCTTTGTTCCTATAATATGAAATTCAGTAAAATCAATTAAACCTTATGATATAACAACTTCATCTGATCATACCAGACAAGCATTCAAGATGAATATTCTCATAGAATAGTGAACACTAAAAATAATTAAACATATTGAGATTTAAGTGATCATAATCAAATTTCAGACTTAATACTCTGTTAAGGTTGATGTTTCTGTTTTTATGTCCCATGACATTATTATCATTATAACAAAAGATGTCTTCTTAAGCATACCTAAGGAGACTGAAATAAGATTTTTAATATTTAGATACCAAATTTCCAGTGTAAAAAAATATTCTATTCCATTTGAACAATTGAAATTTATCTCATATCATATGCAAGGTCTGGAATTTCAGTGGAGAATTAGGGAACATGATGTTAGGGCAATTCTCTATGGGAACTAGGACAGAAGCTTGTTTTTTTTATAACTGAGCCACTAGTTCAAGCTTCAATAGTCATCTGTGCAAATTCAGTTGATGTTCCTAGTTCATCATCACAAGTAAAGTGAACTTGTCTGGTAATCAAAGGATGATAAGTATTGACCTATGATTTCAGAGAATGAATTTACTTTCTACAATCAGAGGCCATGTCTCCGTTTCAGATAAAGGTAGAATGGTTAGGGAGTTTGGCACAGACTGTAACCCCAAAGACACTTATTTGTGCACATGAGCTCTGTGAAGAGGAAGGAGACAGTGGAAAAAATGGAAAAAGAGGAAGTGATAACGGTTAGCAGGTTTAAAAAAGAGAAAAGTAAATCTGCCATTCTGAGCCAGAGCAGCAAACATTCTCATGTCTCATACTGGCTAATACTGATACTTCAGAAGAATGAGCAAGAAATGCCTGTTAAAAGCATGCTTCTCTCCAACACTGATGAATGAAGCTGATAAGCAGGATGTGTGTATCTTTCAAATTTTCAAAATTTTATAACACCAACAATTAAAGTTCTGATTCTTGATATGAATAATTTTTTAGCCTCAGTGGTTTCCTGTAAGGATACTTTTCATTGCATGAGGATTTCTTACACATGTGATCTTTTCTTAATTTCAAACTTGTAAACATTGTAGTTACTCTCACCACTATTTAGAAGTACTTTGCCTGCCAGTGAAGTATGCCCTCAAATAAAAGTACAAGAGAGAAATTTCAGGCCTCTGACAGTAATACCCAATCCTTCAATTTCTAATCACCAGCCAAACTTAAGTTTTAAGACCTGTCCAGTAACCACACTGAGGCTGTGACCAAGCTGTGGTTTAAATTGCATGTGAAACAAGAGCAGCTTCCAGCTCCTCAGTACTGGATAATTCTCAGCTACTTCCAGACTCCATGTTAGGGAGAAAGTGTGAGGAAACGTACTGTTTTGCTCTTTCAACTTCCATCCTCCTTCAGAGGGAAAGGCACCTAAACAGAAAGGCTTGAAAGCATTCCCTGTAAAGCCAGGTGCCTCAATGTCCCAGGATATACTGTGGCAAGCACCTATTTCACAGTTCAGAAATAACCTAAGATTGTACCATCATATTCATGGTAGTTTGGTTCAGTGACCAGTGAAGTCTATGGAAATCCTTGTTGATGGGTCAGAACCTAAGTCCTCAGCTTACTCCAAAGGCTCATTAGGTACACTAATTTTGAAATAATGGATTATTGTCATGTATTACCAAACTGATGAAATATCCTGATGTACCAATTTCATGGTACAAAGGAGACAATTTTACATGGGCACTAGCTCCATCATGGTTCAGTCTGGGTTCTTTTACTGAAAATGGATATGGTGTCTAATAAATTTCATTTTGAGAGCTCTCGTACTCTTTGTGAGACCAGAACAATAAGAACTCACGTTCCATCTTCCTCTGTTTGTGGCAAAACTGCCTGAGTAGGACTGGCTCTATCAGAACTAGCCTTTTGGAATCATTTAGCCAGGTCTAAGTTTCAGGTACAAGTTTAAGCTCTGCTTTTTAATTAAACTCTGCATGGTTGATACTGCATTAATAAATACATTTACTCATTTGCATGAGAAGAGAAAATTCTTGAACAACTAATCCTTCTGAAGATAACAAGTGAGAACATTGAAACTGAAGTGATTTCTATTATTTCATGTTTCCTTCACTTACAGTTTCCTTGACTTCCTGATCTCCTATGTGTTCTTGGAATGACAATTCTTAAGTTTTTAAAAATAGCTCTTTCCATGTGACAGTGCCTTCAGCTCCCAACAGTATTATTTTATCATTTTATCATGGGTATCAAAAGTATCTTAGCTACCATGTTTAGGAGGTTAAAAAAAAAAAAATGTCAAGGATTACTAAAATGTACATCTGGAGGCAAAACCAGCTGCTGCTGCTTCATGTAACTTTGGTCGAATACATCCCAAGTAACCTCTGTCAAGAGAAACACTTATTGCTAACTTCTTCATAACCTTATAGGCTCCTAACATACAAGAGTATGCTTATCTTACAAAATGTATTTACAATTTTGGGAAAAATATATTTCTTGCTGTCATGCCAAATGTATTCACTGCAATCACACTAACAGTTCAGCTTTGAATTCAGACTTCCTGTCATCTTCAATATGCCAAAACATTGCTGTTTAGGTCTAACACACAGTAAAGAAGACACTCACCAGAAAAAACAGAAAACACAAAACAGAAAAGGGGAATTAACAAACTATCTGTTTGGTGGTAGGGTAGATTTTATATTACAGACAGACAGCAAAAAAAGCCATACTTAATCCATCAGTTTGCAAACAAAACAAAAAATAACTATAACATCTATCTACACCGAAGGGTAAGTTATCAAAAAAAGCTTCTCATTAGTTGTCAGCTCAGAGTAACTTCAAAAGCAGGCCCTGAGCATCCAATAATATCTTTCTCACAACTTCCTTATCTCTTACAAGCTGTTGTGATAGCTGAATCAAACCAGTATATCATGAAAACTGCTTTCTAACAAGGTAAATCAAAGGAATCCCATGCGTCTGATCAGTTAAGTACTCCTTTTCAGATCATCACAACAGGTTAAGTTTATAACATGAAAAATATCATAGACAGAAAATCTACTTCTGTCACCTGAACCTGTTTTTTTTTACTGTAACAAACACCATGGAAATATATTAAAGATGATTTAAATATACAATTCAAAACTTCAAACCTTTCTAACTGAATTGTGAGTTCACATTTCCACATTTAAATATTACATTTTGAAAGCAGAGTTAGGAAATTATCTTGGACTGTGCTTTCACTTTCCAGTTCTTTCTTGTGACATATTACTACTATCTGCATTCCTATCTGTTTTGTAAACATATTTGCATTGACAGCTTCCTGAACACATTGCCTCAATACAAATTCAGGCTGTGAAGACTGAAATTACTTAAGTATTTGTTGCAGAACACTTCAGAATTCAAGACAAAAAGTCACATATTTGTGTTTCAATATTTTCACTTGTAGAAAGGTAGGTGGTATGTGAAACTTTCATTTTACCTCATCTTTGTAGCTTTTAAATTTACTTGAACTTGGAAAATATTATTTTTTTTCTCCTCTGCTCATACAGAAAAAGAGAATAAGGCATAGGACATTGGAGAAAATCTCTCTGTAAGTCCAAGAGCAATGTGACTTTTGAGTAATAATTATAGTACATTCCAGACTATACAGAAGAAGACCATTACACTGTGGAGCCCATAAAAGCCCATGTGTATAAGTATATAGATGTTTATGTACATTCCTTCTTTTTTTTTCAACAGTGCACAAAAGAAGAAGGCAAGGAAAGGAGTTTCACCAAGATTTCTGATCATGGTATGAAATAGTCTCCAAATGGCATAGAGCGTGGGAAACCACTGACATGAGCAAAGTGGAAAAAACCACCTAATTTATTAAAGAAGAGAGCTTCACATCCTCAGCCCTGCAGTCTCCAGAAAATCTTCATTGGCCATGGCACAGTTCTAGAAATGCCCCTAGTAAGATCCTCTAGTTTTATTCAGCCTGCCCCAACCACCCACCATGTCCACAGGATTTATCTTTAATTCATCTGTTCCCACATAGAATCACAGAATCATTTAGGTTGGAAAAGATGCTTAAGATCATCAAGTCCAATGATTTATAGTATTAACTGACAGATGAAAGATCTAGATCTGGTAGTATACATCTAGACAACTAAACCATTAAAAAAATTCCTGATTTTTCAGGAGCATATTAATTATTTATTTTAATTTATTCCACACATTGTGGATGTAAATATTAGATGACAGGCATCTGATTGTTCATACCTTCTGAGAGTTTATGTTGTCAGCATTATTTTTCATGCTTTTGAAATTCAAGAGGTTTTAGAGAAAGGTGCCAGCTTCAATGCTATCAGTAGAACTCTGCACAACTGATTTCATACTTTATGAGTCTCATCTAATTTTTCCTTTAATTCACTTCTGTTTGTGGTTTTACAGCCTCTTAATAAAATTCTTCTAAAACTACTAGCATGCAGACAGTGAATGTGACAAGACAAAAATTAAATTGTGAAATTAATACTTTCATACATCTGAAACTTGAATGCCTGAAATTAATCTGAAAATCTGAACAGCTGAAATAAAAATGTGATCCCCATATCAAACAAACAACATTGGTGATGTTGTTAAAATATGTTTCAGCATAGCATAAGATTTCTGTAACTTCAATATGCATTTGACAGTAAGCCTTTAAAGGTCGCAATAGTTTTGAAAATCAAGTGTTTTCTTTTAATTAGTATTAACAATGCTTGAAAGACATTTCTTTATTCACTGAAGAATCCATATTCTAGTAATTTAATGAGACTTTGTGACTGATATAAAAAGGAATTTGTATAATATGACCCTCTGTCACACAGGTCAGAGAAAAAAAATCCACTAAAAGGTAAGAGTAACTTTTGCAGTCATAATAGTCTATACCTGCAGTTACACTGTGTCCTACAATAACAAGTCCTAAAAGGCTTAAAAGAATCAAGAAAAAAACACATATATACACATATCCACAAGCCGTTTTCTTCAGCTGTTATTATGTTCGATAGTTTTAATAATTTTTTTAACTCACAGTGAAGTTAAAGATGAGGTAATAGATTGGATAAAGCCTTAGAAAAACTCTTCTTTTTAAGCTCTTTCCTTCTAGGAAACTGTATGATCTCTGTGGAAGTAACAGCCTTTCAAAGTATCATTTTGGGCAGAGTATGTTTCGTGTTTGTGTGTGAATGAGGCAGGCCAGTTTTTGAAGGAGATAATAAACTTCTAGAAAAAGGGCAAAAACTTTGGTGTATATGTTCTAGGAGAAAGCTTGAAATTAGGCTTTTAGAGCAGAGTGAAGGCTAAAAAGCAGGTGTCATGAGTAGAAGTGTTTCTAGTTGTTCAATTCCCCCACTGTTAAGGAAATCAGGCCTTCACACTTTCTTGTAAATAAACAAAATTGCATGAAAAAAGTGAGCTCCATTAACACTTTTTCCTCCTAGCTGGAAAGATGTGCAAAACCTTTAACTCTAGTTAATCACTTTGGTCAGAAGACATAATAAACAAGTAATCTGTTTAACTAAAAAAGAATTATGTTATACATGACATGTAAATAGACTTGAAGAGGAACACAGTCAGGATACTCATAAGCAAATGAAATAGCCCAGTGGTTATTTTCACAGTCATATAACACCATACTGTCATGCAATATACTTATCAAAGGATTCATATGAATTCAAGCTGAATAGATACAATAAATCTTTGAGTAAGAAAATACAAAATGGTCCTTTATATTATGCACCATCTCTCATTTTAAGTCAGCTCTTCTCTGTATAGAAAATGGTTTTCCTGTCCAATCACCCCAGTGAAGCCTTCCACTTTGGGGTTTTTTTATTTGTTTGTTTTTTTAAATTCACATTTCTCAGGCTTGTATAATGCAAAGCCTTACTCAATAATTCTGAAAAGGAAACAACAACAACACCGGTTGATTTGGATCACTGCAATACAACAGAACAAATAACAGCTGGAAAAGATGGACAGAAATAGGAAGTTTCTTCCAGCCAGCTTGAGTGACCAGCCTCTATCATTCTACAGAAATGATCCCCCAAAGCAGATTTATCTGGATCCAGGGCTAAACTCGGGGGGTGGTGTGGTGGTGTGGTTGAATGTTTGTTCGTTTGTTTGCTTTGTGGCCAAACAGCAATTGGAGTGAACCAGGATACACTTAAAATCTAGAAAGCATATAAAAGATTTTCAGATTTTGCATTAACTACTTGGATAGCATAATGAGGGTAATTTTATCTTAATTGTGGCAGCTAAGAGTGAAAAAATCTACAAGACATATTAGAGGGAGCAGGCTTTACACTGAACAGTTTACAGAGCACAGGACTAACTAGCATCCTATATTAACAAGCTGGGAAAATATAATGACAAATAGACGTGAAGGTTTTAGGGTTATATAGCCAGTTCTTTTTTTTTTTCTCTCGAAGCATAAAATATGGTTATGTTTCTTCAGAGACATGTCAAATTCACAGCTCTTCAAGCTTTCCCTATAATAACTAACAATTACATTGACTTTAATTTCCCATTGCCTTATGAGATAGTGTCTATATTTTCCCAAGGAAATATACTTATCTAATGCAGTTTGTTTGGGTTACTTCTGAAAATACAGAAATATGCACTACAGAATAAAAGCTCCTTATGCAATGAAGATGTCATCTCTTTCTGTTTAAACTTGAATAATTGGTGTTCATTAGTGGGACGACAAGAGACAGAATAAGAGACAGCAAGGGCTGTCAGTCAAACACTCTTACAGTTCCAGGCAGGCAGTGAGACAGACAACTGATATGTGAGTCTAAGCACCACTCACTGAAAAATCTGCAGGTGACACAAAATTTAGCACTCCTAATCACTGTCTGCAATTTCACACAATTCAAATTTTAGGTGGAACAGTGGACTTTGATGATGCACTAACTGCCAAGAAGTATTTAAAATCACTGAGAATATCCCATGGGCAATATTCTCTTTCATCTTTTCTTGTTCTAGGCTAAAGAAAACTCCTAGATTTTTTTCCTCCTAAAATACACTTGATATACCCTCACCCATTTCAGTAGTCTTCTCTGCACTTGTTCCAGTTAAAAGTGGTATCTTCTGGAAAGAGGTTCTGAGAGCAGAATACAACCTGGTCTGTGAGGCCTTATCAATGTCGTGTGTAATGATTATTTCTTTACAAAAACACCCTGCACATCCCAGAAGTCCACTAACATTTTTTAATTACGCTGGCAGTTTACAGTCATCACAAAATCATGCAACACTTTTTGATCCCCATTATTTTCCTCTCTTTCTCCAGATGAGGAGTCCATTGTTTGAAGCCAGAGATCTTACTATTCAATGTCATTTCAGTTTAATTATTTGAGTTTTCAAGGTCATCCCATTTTTTTGGTATGATGATCTGGTCTTCTTCAGTAATGTTGAAACCTTTCAACTTTACATTATTTAGCACTTTTTAATTCTTCTCTCTTGGTCACTACAGGACTCGTTAAACGTACCGCTCCTAGGTCTGATACCTGACAAATATTATTAGAAAACTCTTTCAATCTCAATAATTTTCAATTTACCAGTCTCTATTTTACCCATTTCTTTATCAGCTTTGAGATTCTTCTATTAATCCTTATTGCTACATTAAATAAATATATATATAAAATAACCAAATGCAAAAATAAATGTTTTTGTGAAACAAGACCATATCAAAAACTTTACTTAAATCAAGACAGGTTAGTTTCATTGCAATACACTTAAGCCAGAAGTTTTTCAATTAGAAAAACATGCAGTTGGTCTAACATGATCTATTTTTTATAAAATCATGGTTTATGCCTCTCTGTTTTCTTCCATGATACTGTTAAACTGGTTTAGTTTAGGGTTAGTGTCTACGTTCTAAAAAAAACCGGCTTTACTGAATCAGTCAGTTTTCAGGATTTTAGTTTGGCTTCCTAGTGTGATTTTAGCCATATAATGTGGCTACTCATTGTGTTCTTAGTTTAGCCCTGCATCAACTTTGAAAGGGACAGATCAAAGAACAAATATGAATAACAGATTAGAAGTGCATATGCACTAACATTAGAAAATGGGGAGTCTGTTTTAATTTTCATCCCTATAGAAGACCTCTTTGCCTCTGCCACTTCAGACATGCTTTTATTTCCCTAGACTGAACTGCAGACGTCCTGTTTACAAGATGAATAACATCATGGATAATAGCATCTGAAAATGTACACAGCTTTAACATTTCAAAATTGTTACTACAAGTAGAGCTATAATTATTTAATCAGTAAACAAATACTAGCAGTAATTACAGATATATACATATAGCTATATACAGAGAGAGTATCACCTGTAGTATTTCGCTATCTTTAGTGATAAGAGGTTCTAAATTAGTCCTACATGAGCAATGGCCTTCTGGAAGCTGTTATATGAAGAAGATATCAACTGACCTGTTTAGACACTTCTGCAAGTATGATTCCTGAAGATCTGCTGAAGTTTTCCATAAATACCACTTTGCAAGGCTGATTTGTTTGGAAAATATGTCTCTGACCTCTAATGAACATGATCACTGATGAATAGCAGCAATTGACTAACATTTTCCTGTTTCATAACACTTAATACAGAATGCTGTATGAAAGACCACACAGGCAGGAAATAACCTTGACTATGTTATATATGACTATTTTGTGGCCAGCAGGTCGCGGGAAGTCATTCTGCTCCTCTAGTCCGCTCTGCTAAGACCCCACCTGGAGTACTGTGTCCAGCTCTGGAGTCTTCAGCACAGGAAACACATGAACCTGTTGGAGCAGGTCCGCAGGAGGGCCACAAAAATGATCAGAGGGATGGAACACTTCTATGGAGATGGGCTGAGAGAGTTGAGGTTGTTCAGCCTGGAGAAGAGAAGGCTCTGGGGAGACCTTATTGCAGCCTTTCAGTACTTAAAGGGGGCTTATAAGAAAGATGGGGACAGACTTTTTAGTAGGGCCTGTAGTGGCAGGACAAGGCGTAATGGTTTTAAATTAAAAGAGGGTAGTTCAGACTAGCTGTAAGGAAGAAATTTTTTATGATGAGGGTGGTGAGGCACTGGCACAGGTTGCCCAGAGAGGTGGTAGAAGCTCCATCCCTGGAGACATTCAAGGTCAGGTTGCAAGGGGCTCTGAGCAACCTGATCTAGTGGAAGATGTCCCTGCTTATTGCAGGGGGCTTAGACTAGATGACCTTTAAAGGTCCCTTCCAAACCAAACCATTCTATGATTCAGCAAGGGAATCCACTCAGGTTGGAAAAGTGCTTTTCCTTTGTGATGAAAAACTCAAGCTTTAGCAAAGGTATAAAATCACTAAATATGATAAACTCCTTTCTCTTCAATGTACAAACAAATTTTAGTGGATTGCTGAATTAGTTGAATATGTACTTTCAAAGTCTGGGCTAAAACTGCCACAAAAGGCATACTTAGGAGATACCAAAGAAGGTGTTGTGGAGCAGATGAAACAGACAAAACAAAGCTATGTCAGACTCTCCTCCTGCCACTGTTTGTACCATGTTGTTGAAGACTTAAGGGTACAAGACCTGCTAAGGACATGTAATGTTGTTATACTTTCTTAGACAAGAAATTATTTATTTTACCTCTTTCCTTAAAAAAATAAAATAAACTCAAACCCCTAGGAATTTACTTTTAAGAATATTAAACTAAACTTATTTCACAAAGTCATTAGATTGAAAACTCAACATCTCAAAACCCATTGGATTCAGTTGTCTGTGGAATGTTAAATTGCCCCTTTGTGTATCTGCACCACTGCACTCCTGTTTTTCATACTTTAAACCTGACATTCAACACAAAGAAAGAAGGTGCAAATGATCAGAATTTGAGTTATTCAAGTACTGTAAGTCTGGTACTTACTGACTTTCAAGTTCTTAAAGCTACATCTCAAATAATGCTCTTCTAGCATAGCTGTCATATGTAGTCCCATGAGATGACATTTTTAGTACTAGAATTTTTATTATCCATTATTCCATATTGTAGGTACTCATAAAGTTCTTTGATTATCTACATACTTAGAATAGACAGTTTACTAAAAAGGACAAAATACGGTTATAAACAAAAATTGTGAAGTATCACTGCCATGTCATAAAATATAGGGGTCATTGTGAATCATGGAATAGCCAGTTATTTCTTTACATTAACTCTTGAAAACTTACACTGAGTGTATAATGTGATTTTTGTCTTAAGCTAAAAATTGCTGAGAAACTGTTATCTATGAGATTTGGAAGACAATCTTAACCAGTGGACTGTTGTGAAGTAGTAGTGAAGACTGTGAAGTAGATTTTTGTTCTTTTTAAACATTCCTTCCTTAATAGAATAGAACAGAAGAGAACAGAATATTTCAGTTGGAAGGGACCATCTAGTCCAACTGCCTGACCAATTCAGGGCTGACCAAAACTTAAAGCGTGTTATGAAGGGCATTGTCCAAATGCCTTTTAAACACTGACAGGTGTGGGGCATCGATCACCTCTTGAGGAAGCCTGTTCCAGTGTTATGGAGTTCCAGGGTTATGCAGTTCTTCACTCATCTTTGTTTTCAACAGTGATGATACATTCCTGAGTTAATAGAAACTGAAAGTAAATTCTATTCCACTCGGTGCTAAAAGCAGTTTGCAGCATAAAGGAATTTTAACAAATGTGAAGAGCAAAGAGATTTTAAAACATTACTGTGTTGATCTTGTTAAACAGAGGACTTTTGGGAAAGGACACAAATTCCTGTACTGAAGTCAGTATTTGAAACGTCTCTTAAGTGTGCAGGAACGCAGCATTAGTGGTAAACACAGTAATTTTAATGCACAGATAGGTGACATAATTTTATTTCTACATTCAACACCTGAGCCGGAAAAAAATGAAGTGTTATTCAGTATCAAATACCTAATATGTAACAGGTATTAACACTGGCATCAGATATTGATTGTCTTAATTGATACAAGACCGAAGAACTGTTGGAAGGTCTGGAGGAGGAGAAAAGAGGAGAATGAAGGAAAAAATTGACTTCTAATCACAGTGTTTTCCAAAGAAAAAATTAAATTTTTTTGTGATAGCACTCCCTAGGTACTGCTTAATACTAGTAGGAAGAATGAAACAGTTTTGTTATTCATAAAGTGAATTAGAACTAGTTTTATGAGATGGTTTTGAGACAAATTGTGTTAAAATTTTTTTCCAAAACTCTTTTTCACTGAGATCCAGCAATATTCCTTAAAGCTGGCCACCTATAAATGAATTAAAATCCTTTTTTTTTTTTTTAAATTAAGACTGTTCTTTCTCCATACCTCTTCCCCTCTCATCTCTTTCATCAGCTGCCCTTTCCGCCTACTGAAACACCATCATTTTCCACTGCTCACAAAATATCAATTTTATCCTTTTACATAAATAATGCTTCCAGGGATTGAGATTATTTCGCATGAACCATTCTCCAGAAAGGCTTAAAATGAGTTCTTCAGCATACCTGCCTATGAAATTGGCAACACATCAAACATTTCTTTCAGTTTTGATTTTTCTTTGCATAAGTTTTGTAACAAAGACTTTAGAAAATATACTAAACATAAAAATGAATTGCTAGTGAAAATAAGACTTGAGTTTCTACGTGAAGATATTAATTTTTCTTTTTACTACAAAAATCTTTATTTAAAATTCACAATTTAATTTTAACTTTGAACTTCTTTTTAGAAGATTATTTGGCTATATTTGTTCTCTTGTCTAGTGAGAAGACAAATGTTATCTCTCAATCATTTAATATTACATATGACCATCTGGCCAAATTAAGCACGAAGAATGGAAGCCAAAGGCTGTGGATGTCATACATACACCAGAAGGTCTTTGGTACAGCATACAGGCATCTGATTCATAATTAGTCTCTATGGAGCTCAGTGCCAAAAAATATCACAATATCACACTCAAGGTTTTCAAATAAGTATACCTCAAGTCAGACAGAAGCAAAGAGATGAATTCAGTGAAAGACATAGCTGGAATACTCTTCAATATAAGTAAAGTTTCAGTTGTAAAAACTAACTGAAAGTTTTAAACTTTAAATCTCAAACTTTCCTTCTACTATCAGGACATAAAAGGTGTAATGGAAATTATACCTGAATTGTAAAGTTCTGCCATCCATAAAACATAGAGCAACTTTTGTTGTGCTTGATCACATTACAGTGCATCTGTGTTCTATTCCACACAGAAATAGATGAATTTAAAACAAAGTTGTTTGCTTAAAATAACTTAGTCCCTGGTTTTAATTGTTTTGATAATAAAAGGAAATTGTTATAAACACAAATAAATATCATGCTTTGTAATACTGGTATAAGTCAATTGCACTTGCTAAAGGATATATCAGATAAGTTTCCTACAGCCTTCATTATCACCAAACATATTTCAGAGCAGGAAAAGTGTTCTGTGGGCATCTGCCTCTTTATTTACATGCATTAATTCTTTGATCCATTATAAAGGAACTGTAACTGCATGATGAAAAATCCTGAACAGTGTATAAATGGGCAATCACACTACCCTTTAAGATTCAAACAAATAGATATAGGAAAAGTAAAGCAGTGGTAGATCATTAAAATAATTTCTTCACGAGACAAAATGACAGAAAAATGAAAGTTTAAATGCTATAATCTTCTATCTCATGAAGAGCAAAAGAAAGTGTGGGACTTATTGCCTGTTAGGGAATGAAATAAAGCATCTAAACTGTCCTGTAAACACTGGGCAGTTGCTGCCACCAATGCAACTCCATTACCAATTTTTCAATTACCAAAGGTAAGATAGATAAAAGTTGTTTCAAGTTTCATCAGGAATGAATGGTGTTTCCTAACATGTCTTATATGAGGCTTCAGAATACAAGAACGTTTGACAAAACTAATGGGAGGGGATTTGAGAGAATTTGTATTGGTTGGAGAAGGATCATGGTGTAAGGAGTCTGGGGAGACTGAAATGGGAACTTTGATGGAATTAACACCTATTTTATCAGGATTGTGTGTGTTTCCAATTTGTGGGAAAGACTGACATTTTCTGTGATGCAAAAATGCCTTCTTCACCCATAAGAATGTTTAACAGCAACAATTGTTCCTAGTTGCTAACTAAAACTAACATTCCCAACAGAAATAATATTGCCAACAAGTGACTGTGAACTTTGGAAGCTCCAAGTCCCTACTCCTAGAGCAATGAATACAGTTGTACTGTTTCAATTATCTTTGAAGATTTTGTAACACAGTCCACATGACATATGGGTGTGTTAGAGATGTAGAAACTAGAATATTGGTCTTTTCAGTGGCATACCAGGAAACTGGATAGCTATATAGTGGGAATTTGCTGTGATTCAAAAGTTCATTTTGACAATGCTTCCACAAAGTACTTTTACTTAAAACAGGAGTTTTTTTCAGGCAAAATTCATTTTTTTTAGATACTTTCTGACAATTTTATTTTGAAATACCTTCTGCAAAACTGAATAATGAAAAGCTAAACTTTAAATATATGCTTAAATCTTTACATAAAGAAGTGTTATTGACACCACTGTACCACATTCAATTAAGCTGATCAAATATGAAGCAGACTGAAAAAAGGGGGACACATTAACAGGTTGCTCTCCTTTAAGGGTACTATGTGAAAACTCTTTCTCTGGCCAAACTTTAAGTCTAGTTGAAAATTCAGTTAACTCTGTAAGCTATATTTTAAATATTTTCCTTCTGGTCCTGCTTTTGGGGTCATACAGTGCTTCTGTAAACATAGTATCTGTAGGAGATGATACCCTATTAGTGAAATGTTTCATTACATTGCCATCAAAACCCTCTTTTTAGGTTATAGCATTATTTTTACAGATAGTTACAGTGGAAAATTCTACAACAAAAAGAATATAAAATTACAGAGTATACAATAACAACTTTGGAAAAAACACCTAAAAACTCATCTTTGTACTTAAAAGATTTGTTTAATATATAGTGGACTGCTGATAATTAGTAAAGTATGGTTCCTAAGTCATATGGTAGCACTACTTTTATTATTATTCTATTTTTTCAGAAACGTTTCCACATCATTGTGAGCCAATTAGTACGGTTACTGACACGTTTAGAGAGCTGAAATGCTTTTGTTCCTTTATAGAGCTCTTCCTCAGTACTCCTACCTAGTCAGTTGTCATGCTCTTAAATAACCTATTTCAAATACTTTGGCACCCCAAAGGTGATAATCTCCTTGAATCTGAGTTATGGCTGACCAGTGTTTTGAGAACTGGATTATTCAGGAGCACTTTCTAAGTGCAAATCTTTGGTCTGATCTAACTTACAGGATTCTAAAGTCCAGCTCTTTATACATTGGAAACAGTGTTTCACCCCTAAAAAGGTAAAAAACAGTACTGTGTTGGGTATCTTGAGTACAACCTCCCAAAAATCCAGTTTTGCATCTACTCAGCACTCATCCAGTCAATGTAGGAAAAAATAACATAGTCTTTCCCAAAGAAGTTTATGAGCATTAATTTTTAATGAAGACTGCACAGACCAAGGCAAACCAAGACATATCCATATGCAAATTATCTCCTTCCCACTGGAAGACCCTTTTAAACATGAGATCATAAAGTTTTAACTATAAAATGCCCTCCAAAAGCCATCAGACAATCCTGGCATTGTCAGAGGTCCTGCATAATGGAATGAACTTTCAATGGAATCAAATCTGTCCTTTAATAATATCACATGGGGCACAGTTTCTGTATTTTTACAGTAGCTGTGCACTTTTCCAGTCACCCAGAAGAGTAGCTCCAGTCCATATGCAAATACATTGCATATGCAAAGGACCTCTAACACCAAAGACTTTGCATCTATTGTGAAAGCCATGTACAGCAAGGCTGTGTACAAAAAGAATGGAATAGCCAGATTATAGCAGAGCTCAAGCAGCACAGTCCTCAGCACCTGCAAAATCTTTGAAACAGCCCCTCCCACTGGGCTTAAGCTTCTGCCCCTCCCTGACCTGACAGAGCACTCATTTTCTCTAAAAGAATGACCTGATACTTTCTGTTATTTTCATGCTCACTGTGTTCAAGTAAGGCTGTTTTCGGAGGATGTTCAAATTTTATGGTCCATCCTGTGAATCTCAACAAGGTATTGCAACTGTTACTCAAAAATACCATTTGGCTCATGATGCTTAGTTGTTGATGACCTTTGCTGTATTACTTCTGATATGGAAATGTGTTCCATCTTCTCCCATAAACTGAAAACTTTAATCCGGATTGGAGATTATAGTCAGAAAGCAGAGTTAAAGAAATAAAAAATAATTTAGAAATTTACATGAAAGTATTCTCAAAAATGTCACATTCTTCTTGGGTAATTATTTCTCTGTTTCCTAGATTATAAAGTTTACCAGAGGAAAAAATGTGATTTGGAGTCTGAATTTCATCAGTTTTTGCACCTCATCAATCACTACCCCCCAATAATACAGACTTTTCAAGACATATGCTGACTGAAGTTATTCAATCTTTTTTTCTTTGTGGGGTCCCTGTTGCTGTAACTGAAGCTAGGTAACCAAATTAAAAATATTTTTGTCACTAGTGTCAGATATGACTCAAATGCCACAATAGAAATAGATCTACCAAATAAGGAGTTGACATTTTTATATAATCACTTCTCACAGTAGATGTTTATTTTGATGCTGTCAAGAGGTATTTCTACTTTATATGAAAGATGTTTTGAGACAGGAAAAATGCATAGCCTAGATACTGAATTGGAAAATGATTAAACAAAATATATTTATATTTCTGCATATACACACACACATTTATTACACATACACACATATATGTATGTAAAAGTAAGTCCTCTTCCTTTGGCAAAGGTAATGTCTCCAATGAGTAGGCAATTTTCTCACTAGTCACTAGCCTTATGTAAATACATGTATCTTCACTATTTCTCAACAATTTCAAAGATTACTTCAAAAATAAAACCAGTATCATTAGATTTCGATAAATAAAGACTTCCCACAGCTTCAAACAAATATTTTTATAACTTATTTGAGAAATTGAATGAGATTTTATGTAAACACTTCAATGGAGTTTCTTTCACTGAACATTCTAATGTTATGAATAACATGATGTAACCGTGAGAATGTAACTAACATGCATGCATTTACATTGTCTGAGAGAAAACCAGTAAATTCTTGAGTGGAATAACTCATTTAGTAAGAGTTTATCTTATTTCTTTCACTTCTCTGTATTAAACCTATGTCTATTCCACTTAAGTACTAGACTAAAAGATCTACCCAAGGCCCAAGACAAGAACTGAGGTCATCCCTATACCTGTACCTGGACAACCCCAGATGACCCAGATGAATCTATTTCCTCTTTCTATTTCTTTTTCTTCATTGCTTTTTAAAATGCAATTTTAAATCTCCTATTTTCTACAGATCCCTTTTCTCAATTTCTGCTAATCCATTTATTTCCCTGCTCTTTTCTGTACAACTTTTCCACTCTTCTCTCCTCTCTAAATGTTCACCTCATCTACTTTTACTTTCTCCAATCAAATCACATCAGCTTTCTCAAAGATTGAAAAACTGGAATGCAGAAATACAAAATAATATGCATTGTCATACCACTTCTCACCTTGTAAACCATTATACTTTCTTAATCCTGGGCCTATAACACTGTTGCAGCTTCATATCTTCAAATTAATGTACGTCACTCAAAACATTCTAGAGAAACAAGTACATTAATCAACCTTTGTGGCACTTATCACTCTGCTATTAAAATTATTTCCTTCATTTGCATTTCAATCCATTGGATACTTTTCCTCTTTTCAGAAATTATTCTACAAACTTTTTTCTACTTATGTCAGGATAGCAATTTTAGCTGAGCTTTCCAGCTTTCACAATTAAAGTATGATATGTACATTTTCCTATGAAAATACATATTTTTTTGTTACCCCCAGAAAACCCATGGAATATCAGTAGGATGTTCAACAGGCTGTTCATATGTTATATCATATAAATTATGTAAGATGGAAGAAATTGTGCCCTTCACCTGGATGAAATACAACTGGTTCCATATTAATTTCATGATGGTTGATTTTTAATGGAAAAAGATTTAGAGAAGGATAAATGTTTTAGAGTCAAAAGCCAAAACCAGGAGATTTCTTTGGGGGCTTTTTATTTGTTTATTTGTTTGCCTTTTAAAACTGAAATGATCCAATTTCTGCTGACCTACCATAGCTTCATTTTCTCAGTGAACATATTTACAAGAAAGTCTCTTATGTCTTCCAATAGTCTAGCAATGTGAAGTAATGCACATATTCTGTTAAACATCGTCACTGACCTAACTCTTCTATCTAGTGTATCTGGTGAAACACTGTGCTGTAAGTACACCCTGAAATACTTAGACATTAACCTTACTGACTTCAGAGAAAATTGTTTATCTTTAGGAACTCATGAGTTCAATCCCAGTATTTTGTGGCAAAAAGCCCCACAAACAGAGAGTACATGTATTACGGAAGAGGAAGAGACAGTCAACTGTAAGTTCAGTATATTGGATTTGGATACAGAATTCAGAAACACCAGACATCTAGGTTTAAAAAAAACAAACCCAAAACTCTGTTTTTTACCAAATTCTCATGTTGGGAGTTTATGACAATTCTTCCCCGCAGTAAAATACTTTTTAATCTTCTCATTTAGTTGGGTATCTGAGCACTAGTGCCTAATATTTTTTTTTCCTAAATGTCTGGCAATTTTCAAATTTGTATTCAGGTCTCCTTAATAGGTTTTCTTTCTCTTATTTTGGGCCATAAAGTTCTATGCCACTGTTGTTTATTGCTGTAGTTTGATCTCTCAAAGAAAATATGTAAAATTATATTGGCATTACTGGTGCTTTCCAATATTTTACAGATAAAGTTAGGTTTAATATTTGATATAATAAACATAAACACAAACTCCAAACATTTTAAAAGAAACTTTTAAATAGAAAGTAAACAGAATATAAAAGTCCTATCAGTTTATTAGGTAGATACTGATTAAAGCAGTGACTGCAAGTCAAATATACATTTTTAATAAAAAAGGTACTTCAGCATAGATAGCTTTGTGTCTTATTCAAATTCAATATGCAGCTATAAGAAAGAAAACAGCCATCCATGATTGTTTGATCACAGACTGCAAAAGAATTAATCAGTTTATTTTGACTTAAAAATATTATTGGAGAGTTTTTCTCTGACAAGGCTGTTTTAGATAGTAAACAATGGTCTGCATTCATTACTGCAGGAAAGTTATCTATGAGATCTAGGTTAAAAACTAATAAATCACTTTTTTATTGCTTAATGCAGCAGCTGAGAATAATATGAGGTTACAGACTTGTAGTTTTAATATTGGCATGTTTCAGGTCTTTCTCAGAAATACAAACTCAAAATCCACATACCCTAAAACACGCTGGTTTTTTCCAAAAAGAGCAAAGATTCTAGACATGCTTTGATAATGATTCCATGCATAATAATAAAGACATAATAAAAATAGATGCTAAAGAAAATCGGTGCTTAAGAAAGATTACAAAAAGTTATATCAAACTGAAAATTATGGTATGAATTGTGTAAAGACCTTGTTTCCAATACAAAATGGTTTTCCCTGTATGGTAAAGCGCTATTTCAATTTGCATGTAAACAGACTTTTAAGATGCAGGAGCTCCAGCAGTCTGATCTGCCTAACTCATAGTGGACTTTCACATAATTTTCAGAAAAAGGGACATCCCTCTCCTACTGAATTCCTGAAAAATTCTACAAAATACAGGACAAAATGTTAACAATAACCTGTGTCCTGCTCGTTACCGAAGTAATTGAATGAACACATGACCTGAAATGTAATGAGTGTTACTAAATGCAAAACCATACAGGTGAAAAAAGAAATACTCTAGCAAATCGGCTAAATGACCTCAAGAAAAAGGCCAATTCATCAATCATTCACAAACAAATAAAAAAGACTGTGCTCATTAGGGAGCTGTGTCTAAGCAGTAAACAAAAAGTTAGAATTTAGAAAACATGGAATAGAAAGAAATAGAGAAAAAAATGTAATGCCAATCATCTGGAATATTGTAGGAAGTAATGATCACTTCAAAAGAAACTTCAGGATTAAAGAGAGTTCAGAGATAGTGAAACTGTGAGACTGGTTAAGGATTTAGAAAAAATCTCAGGAATTGAAAAACTGTGATTGATTACTTCAAAAAGGTCATGAATAAAAATTATTATATTGGAAGTATATGAAATAATGAGTGGTATATGTGAAGATAGATTGGCAGCTTCTGTTCTTCCTGCTGCAATGAACAGTGTGGCAGTCAGTGAAATTAAGAAATGAAAAAAATAATTTTAAAAATAGTAAATATTTATTCATAAGGTACATAATTAATGCATGGAACTCATCATATAATGTCACAAAAAAATAAGGGAGATTCAAATGACTGAATAATCATTTGACTACCTTATTGAAAATATATAGAATCATGAATTTAACAATACAACACAATAATACAACAAAAGACATAAGACTCAATCCTTTAAAAATTATTTTTGAAAGTTAGGAGTGTGGGATAACCTGTGCTTCAGAGTTTTGGTCAATTTGCAACTACAAGAAGAAATTTTCAGATAATTCTACATTACTGCAGTGGGGCTTCCCTTACTTTCCATTGTTTCTGGCTGAACCAGAACCCAGAACATAACAGGTCTGGGCTGGCCTTTCTCTGACCTAGTATAACAGTTCCAGTGTTTCGCAGTTGTGGTGCAGAAGTAATACTACACTATGGATGAGGAATTTGACAAAGAAACAGTGCTTCAGGTAAGCTAATACCGAGTCTTTGTTTTTCATGTATTCTTCAAGGTATTTAGAACAAAAAAAAGGTGACTTTCTGAAGAGTTATACAAACTGTAGATGGTTGTCAACTAGAGCCTTATAACTTTTTGTGTAAAAATGCAATACAATCATTTATAACGTCAACAATCACTAGCAGGAGGGAAAATATAGATCCAAAAGGAAAAAAGGCAAACAAAAAGCCAATCATTGTTTGGGAATGAACTTTATAGCAATTATGAGTTATACTCCATCTTGTGCTGATAAAGACCAATATTTTATTTTGAGTATGTGAAATTATCAATTGCGCTTTCCCAGGAAAAAAGGTTCAGGGTTTACCCACTTTACAGTATAGTCCTGAAATGTATAAAAGTAGAATATCTCAGTTATTTGAAATATACGCTACCTGTCAATAGCTGAACTGAAAGGAGTGGAAGGGTTTATATATTACACAACTACTCAATATGAACTGTCCATTACTGAAAAAAAAATAATACACAACTAAGAAAAAACCCCCAGTATTCTTAAAAGATTTGATATTTAGAACTATGAAAGACCAAAATCAATGTTAAAAAATACATTAATGACAATGTGGCAGTAAAACAATTTAAAGAGTAAAAATTAAAACTAAAAAATTTCCTAAATTAGATTTCAGCTGCATGGCAGTCAGGGATAGAAAGGGTTCTAGTTTAAGTTTTTTAGTTTTATTATCATTTGTTAAAAACAATTCACACAGAGATGGACTTATACATTTTAACACTAACTGAAAGTACTAACAGCAGCAAACATTTTAGCATGTGTACCTCATCTTTTCATTCTGTCCGTACAGTCAGAATTACCAGCAGTTTTCAGAAAGCGTGATTTTCACAGGACTCTCCTCTACTATTACATGAAAAGAATACACTTCCCATTAGTCTGTGTGTTTTGAATAATTTTTAAGTTAATATCTCTTTTCAATTTTCCTTTTTTCTCCTCAAAATTTGAATTCTCTTTCAGAGCTTAGAGATTAGCAAACTACAATTTTGCCTACATTTCTCCTGTACAAGCTGACAGTTTACATTATTGGTACATTCTTTCTGATGAGATGTGCCAATGTGCTTTTAAAGAATCTGTGTGCCATCACAGGTGGATCAAAAATTTTAATAAAAATACAGCAGAATGGAAAACTGCCCTGCAGGACAAAGGGGGCCAAAAGAGCTGGCTGACCCCTTCAAAGCATGTCAACCTCTTCAAAGTAAAGCAAGCATGGCAGAAGGACAGCATAGATGAATGCAAAACTCCTGTCTGAGCTCAAACATCAAAAGAAAGTACACAGCAGATGGAAGCGAAGACGGACTACCTATGATGAATATAGAGGCCCATGATGACTACCCATAATGAATATAGAGTGTGCAGAGTTGCAGTTAGGAAAACCAAAGCTCACCTGGAGTTGAAACTAGTGAGAAATTTGAAGGGTAACAAGAAAGGCTTGAACAAACATGTTAGCAGCAAAAAGAAAACTCAGGGAAATGTGGGCCCAACATTCAGTAGGACAGGGAAATGAGTGACAAAGGACTAGTGTAGCCAGCAGGTCAAAGAAGTAATTCCTCCCCTCTATTCTGTACTTCAGAGACCATGTCTAGAATACTGTGTCCATTTTTACGATCCCCACTATGAGAAAGACATTGATATCCAGCAGGCCATCAAGGTGGTCAGGGGGCTGAGACACATGACGTATGAAGAGAGGCTGAGAGAACGTCTGTTCAGCCTTAGGAAGAAAAAGGGGGAATCTTATTGCTGTCTTCAGCTACATAATGCAAGAGAAGAAAGAGCCAGGCTTTTCTCAAAGGTGCACTGCAATAGGACACGAGTCACAAAGGGCATGAGTCATGACATGGGAAATCTGAACTGGATACAAGGAAAAAAAATTCACTGTGATGACAGTCAAATATTGGAATAAGTTGTCCACAGAGGTTATAGAATCTCCATCCTGGGGGATTCCTGTTAAAAAAACTCACTTGGGCACAGCTCTGAGCAACCTGACCCAAGTTGTTCCTGCATGGGGATTTGGATCATGTTATTTTTTTTTCATGAGATCATACATTCCTCTGTATGTAAAGGCATGCTTAAAATCATAAAAAAATAAAGAGAGATAAAATAACTCTGACAGTTTGGACATTATAGAGGATGCAGTAGGAGGGACAAAAGTTATTCACAAGCTCATGAAGCTCCTGTACATTAAGCAGCCATGCTTATTCGAAGGAATAAAGCAGAATAGAAACATAGAACAGTGTTTTGTTTTGGTTGGTTTGTTTATTTTTTTATTTTGCTAGGGGAAGCTCTTCAGAAGCAGTAGAGATTATAAATAATGAATTGGAAATTTTTGTCTCCTCTTGATACTTACATCTTTTCAAAGTAATGGATGGGATGAGTGGTAGACTGAAAAATAGATACTTTGGAAATGTGGTGGAAGGAAGAAAATCAGTGAGAGGTATTATCAAGGTACAAATTATAACTGAGTCCTGCTGTTGGAGGGCTGCTGTTACATGTTGAAGGAAGCAAATGAAGTAAATGGTAACTGTAAGAAGATATGCCAGATGCTCTAAAGATTTAAATGCTACATATAATAATAATTAATTAGTATCAAAGCTACTCATAACAATTCATCTTAAAGGAAAATACAACTATGAAATTTCTGCATCACTTACCATAGGGTGCATCTTATCACTTAAGTAGATACCGGTAGCAGTAGAACAGAACATGACAGGTGTGACAGCACAGGAACCGGTAAAATGGATCATAAAATTAATGGATACATATATAAATATGATTTATTTGGAAGGATTCAAAGAAATCTCAAAAGCCATATAACAGCCAAGCCATATAATAGCCATCAAGCACATGAACAAGGATGATTATGTCTTTATATTGATATTTCTAGAAACCTTCAATAAAATGGTGTATTTGTACCTGTGAGACCTTAGCATAATATCTCTGGAGTCCACTACAGACAGTAAAGAGAAACAAAGGTTCTTTCTGGGGGTGATTCTGGATAGCAGTGTAGCTTATTCCATGTGAGAAAGGTCTATGTTAGTGCATTAGTTAGGAGGAGAAGTATGCTTTTGAAGCAAATCTCCTGACCATCCTCACTTATATCATAAAGTGGTCTTGTAGTGCTTGGATTTGATTCCTTTTAGATAAAGCTAAATCAAAAGATGTGCTCCAAGAGCATATTTAAGTCTATTCCAACTGCTGAAGGGTATTCAATCCACAAAATCAAACCACAGCTACTCAGAAATAAATCTCCTGTAACACATACAGTATGGATGCAGAGTTACCACTACTAAGTGTTTTACAGACCCGTTTCTATTGCACCGTACTGTTTGCTAAGGTGGTGATAGCTTGATTTTGTCCTCAGGAAAGTTTCCTCTTTCTGCATTGTCTACAGAATATGCCTCCAAAGGATATTTGGTTAAGTTAGGTACCTGTCTGAAATAGCAGATATGCATAGAGCCCCAAATCCACCACAAGATTCCTATGGAAAATAAAGAGTCATAAGATAACAAGGAAAATCCTTTAATAAATTAGTAACTTGTTGAAGCATAGTAATGGGGGATAGAACTGAGCAGTCAGTTTCCAAAATGTGGAGAAGTTACTGGTAAGATTCCAAAGGGATATGTGCTGGCCCATGCTGTCCATTATATTTAAAAGTTAACTAGAAAAAGGTGATAGATTAAATTTATTATCGGTAAATGCAGAGTAATACATATGAGGGAAAACAATCAAACAATCCTAATTGCAGCAGTGTACTACTGACGAAAGAGATCTTGAAGCCCCTGAAAATGTAGGCACAGTGTTTGGTGACAGTCAGGAAGGCAAATAAAATGGTTGCAATTATTACTAATCATTAAGCACTGGTCATAAAACTTCGTTATGTCAGATGGCAAATCCATGATGTTTGGCTGCAAAATTTTGTAGTCATATGATTTTAAAGAGTGTGTACAAGAAGTTGAGAAGATAAAGAAAAGGGCAGCATGGATTATCAGAGGTACAGAATGTTTTTTCATAGTGCAAAGACCTAAGTACACTAGAACTGTTCTGTTTAGAAAAAGTGATGACTGAGGAGGGTACATCAGAAATCATGAACAGTATAGCTGGAGTGAATCAATAACAATACTTCAACTTTTTTTCATAATACAAGAGAAAAATAAACAATCAGGCATAAATTTAAGATCAAAGGAAGCATTTTTTTCATACTATGCATAATGAAATTGCAGAGTTTGTTGACAAACTATATTGTGGAGATCAATTAATAAATACATTTAAAAGGATTAGGAAAGGTCCATCCAGTCTTCCCAAATGCAAAAATTTGAATTCAACATCCTGATTAGGAAGCTGCTAAGCCATTCATAGTTGGAAACTGGGAGGATATATATACCAGGGAATAGAGAAGAAATATTTACCCAGTTGATGATACTTTCCCTAACTGTTTCATCCCAATCACTGTTAGAAATGAGACAAACAGACCTTTGAACGAGTATGTTAGTGTCTTGTTCTTATGAATAATGAGATATAAAATTTTCTTGGGCTCTGAATTGAAAAAAGAGTATGATCATTGGAATTTGAAATCTACTTTGGGTAACAATAATGAATCTACATTTTTAATATTCACTAAATTCAAGTGTAAACTTTTTTGTTCTCATTCAGGGCTGGGATTGTTCTTATTAAAATGAATGGGAGGCTTTTTATCAACTTCAGTAACAGGCCTGAAATTCAGTTTGAAGTGACATGTATAATTGTCAGTCAAATATATGAACTGAGTATGAAAAATGGAAAAGAGAAGGTCAGTTCTTTCTCTATGTAATTTAGTAGTAGAAATAAAACAGGTATTACCCCTGCAACTAGGCAAATGACATCTATTTACATGTCAAAGGAACTTTAAAGATATAATATACCAAAAAATGAATGTAGAAACACACTACCAAGGAAACTTATTTACCTCAGAAAACACAAGCTTCACTTCATTACCATGCACAGAAACTAATTGCAAAAGGAAGGAAAATTACTGGAGAAGAAATGATGGACAAAATAATGGAGAAATTAATGATATTAGAATACTGAATTGACTGCAAAATTCATTAACAGTAATATTTAATACATGGGGTTTTTTTTGATTTCCAGAAGAAAGCTTGTCAGAAGTACTTCAGAGGTAGAAGTATGATTGGCAACTATTTTAACCATTAAGAATACCCCTACTTTAAGATTAATAAAGCTTGTTTTGTAAGAATAATAAGATGTTTTTAAAAAAAAGTGACGTTGCTTAAGGTAAAAATTTAGGTATGCCACTAAAATCTCTCTCACTTGGTATTGAACATGGTATTTATTACATGTTCACTCACTGCAATATGAAAGAAGTCTTGTTTTACACAGCTATATTTATCACAGAAAGGCATTAGAAGCATCCCTACAATGCATATTCTCATTTCAAGAGATTTTTTTGCATTGTTACTTTATAACTTCGTAAAGGAAGTAAATGGGTTTGTGTATTATGAATAGTAGGCAGTGCTGGCTTCCTCCAACTACTCATTTCTGCAGCTGAGTACTTTTTAAAATCCTTTCTCCTGTCAGATATGTATTCCTTGACTGTTTTAAATCTCATTCAAAGCATTCTGGCCTCCTGGGTTTTCATTAAACACCACACATTTTAAAATGAATTATATAGCCTTCATAAAATGAATTATATACACATGATTCTAAAGTGTCTCTATTTAAGCCTTCTCTTAGAATTGTATCATTCTTTATGTTATGACCATTATTATTATGCAAACATACCTTAATCTATTGGTTTAATGTCTGAATAGACTATTAGACTTGTACCATAAACTTTTTCCAAGTTGCATGGAAAGTGTTTTGTATTGAAGAAAGTGATAGCTACTTCTGGAAAATTACTATTTTAAAAGTGAAATGCAAAAGTATTTTCCTAGTATAGGTCTGCTTTCTTCTTCTCACTCACCAGTCAATGAGACCAGTTTCTACTTAAAAAGTTAATTCTTATGGCAGGATTTTCTTAGAAGTTTCAGGAAGAGATATTGAGCAGGATGGAGAAAAAAAACCCAATGTGAAATTAAGTATAAAAACAGTTTTGTGATTTAAAATTAATTCATTAAAATGTTCTTAGCAAAGTGATATACAGTTCTGGTTTTTATTGTAATGTATAACTTTAGCTTCTAAACTATATAGTAGTGATTACTAAGTTAGTATTTATTGTCATATGACAGTTCTAGCTAAACACTAAAAATATTTAAAAACTATCATAAAGAGGTTAATTAAGCCATGCCTGTGTGCTTTTACATAGCAGTATTTTTTCTGGCAACCAATTTGGCATGACTTGGTGACACATACATCTTACTTTAGTTCAATTAAACTGTATTAATATAAAATTAATAATCCAAGGAATCATAAATATGTCCTGTAAAACTTCCAGCAAAAATAAGGTATTTGTTTCAGTACTTGTGTTTAGATTGCATTTCTTCTAATTCCTAACATGGTCCTAAATATCAGTGCCCAGAGGAATGCTTGCCATAAGATATTCTTACTGAAGAAGCTGTAGGTTACCCAGCAACCAGTTCATATCAATTCCTGTTGGGTCCTCTGTCAAGAGCAAGAAGTCAGTTATTTGCCTTTCTTTCTTCCCTTCTTTTAAACTCTTCCAAAGGGAATACTGTTGTTCCATAGTCATAATGCAGAACCTACAGACACTATACAGGAGGTTCTAAACAGAGCAGTTGACAAAAGATTGTGTCCAATTACAAACAAACAAATACTTCAATATTTTTTCCCTGAAGATTGCAACAATGTTTTCTATAACCCCCCCCCCACAGTATATGTCATTAACAACCTTCAGATATTTTTTTGCAACATTACTATTTAAAGGATAAACAAAGTCCTTTTTTAGCAAAAGGATACAGATTTAGCTGATCTGATTATTTTATACACTAAATTGAATTGTTTATGGCACTCTAACACACAATTTATTACAAATTAATTGAACACATATCAAGCTTTACTATTAAAGAGCTTATCAAATAATCACTTGTCAAAGTATTTGAGGAACTTAGTTTTCCTACTTTGTTCCTGCCGTAACTCCAATTTTTGCAGATACATTTATAAGTGATAAGCTGCTAAAATTAAAAAATGTTCATAATTCCAAAATAAAATTAAATATTAATAAGTGATACTCTATTTTGTAGTTCTCACCTCTGCAGTAAAACATAACTTCTCCCATTTTTACTTTGGCTAGTTAAGTGATAAATATTTTCTAAAACAAAGTTGTGGGGAAGATTAGATTTTTTTTTTTTTAATTTAGGCTATAATTAATCTGTCTGAGCTTGCTATCAAATGCAATACTTTTTATATCAATAAATAGTTACTGACATATGTCAGTCCTGGAATCTTCTGGAAATTATAATTTATAATGTAGGTATATTGTTACCAAAAAAACCCTAGGAAGTTTAGATCCAGTAGGTACTGAATACTTCCTCTAACTGTTATGCAAATTTTGAAATATTTATATCAACAGAATGAGGAATCATGATATGACCTTTCTCTGCAACCACCATATTACTATTTTATTATTATTTAAATTTGTTTCAAGAATATTGCTAAAGAGCCTGTAAATCTGCAAATGTAGTTGGAGTAGAAAGACTTTTGCCACACCTTCCAGACCACTGGGTAAAGCTGGAAATTACCCCCAAAATTCTCATTCTCAGTAAATCTACAGAATAAAACTATTGATATTACTTCCAAGTATCTGTCTTGTTTTAGCTTGCTTTATGATGGCAGAACCCACTCAGAGCTACAGGAAGTATTTTTTTGTGTTACAAGTGTAGGTCAAACCTCTGGAGAAAAATTGTACTGATAACCTGTTGTTAATTATAGAAATGCTGAGTGATTCAAAGCAAATAAACAAAAAATTAAGTAAATAGGAGAAAAATTATGTATTTCTAGTAAAAAGGTTTTTGTTTTGCACTCCTACTGGCAACAAAAAGAAACCCTGAAGAATTGAATAAATACAGTGCAAATAAGAAGTAATCCTTTAATTTTCCAAACCATTTGAGATAACCATACTTATGGAGCCATACACAAAATAATTTATTTTATTATCTACAGGAATTTATTATCTCCAGGAATTATAATTTTGACATATAACCCTCCCATAAGCCTTTCAAGGCTGCTGTCATGCAATTTGGAAGATTATTCCAGATTTTCACCCCTGACTAAATTTCTAGTCACAATTTATAACCATGTATTTACTCTGAATAACCATATTTCCTTCTCAAGTTTTGTTCAGCTCAGCTAAATATGCCACTCTCCTTAAAGATCTCTCTGTAAAACCAATATTTCATTCTCCTAGTCATCCCGGGAGTGCTCTACACCTGTTTAAGTTAATCTTTCTTGAACACAGGTGACTGGAACTACAGAATGTTCCAAATTAGGTCTTGTCAATGCCTTGCACAATGCTGTGTTTCCTGTCTCTCCTAAATGCACTAATACATTGCAAAATTGCATTAGAGTTGCATCATACCAGTATCCCATAGCCATCTTCCAGTCAACTGACATTGTCAGAACTTTTTTATCTTCTGTTTTATGTAGGTTGAGCACAAACTCCCACTTACACCACTGAAGAAAAAAACTTTTACTATTACTCCCTATACACATAACTTTTTGGCATTAAGTTTCAACCCATTTCTAGCACTCCAGCTGACAAACTTGTCTAACTTTTCTAAGTTATGGTTCCTCTCTGCATTAGCAACACCTTCCAACTTTTATTACTAATACTCTCACTAAGGCTTGCAAATACCTCAAGAAAAAGGAAATAATTACAAAGTATAATGGGTCCCAGAAAAAAAAAAAAAAAAAAAAGGCATTGGTATTGTGATTAGACTGAAATGAAGAGTAAAAATGCTACTGTAATAGTGAGAAAAAAATTATGAAGGAAATCGTTGGCAACATCAAAGATGTAATGATTAATTTTATTCATTACCTGTAGAATATCTTTCATACGCTGCATTACATAATATATAAATAATACACACTAACCTACACAGGTATTAAAGTTCCTAATTTCTCCTACTCTAAGTGTCCTTGAGATAAACAGGAATAGTGTAGATAGCAAACTGATATAGGCCCCTGATTCATAAGTAATTCTGTCACTGGAGACCACAGGGTACTGTTCTAACCTCAGTATGTTTTCCAGGATACTTTTTCAATTAAGTGACTCCTGTTCCAAAAATGAAATACCCAAGCTGATGTTTGTGGGAATAAATTGTCAGAGATGCCATTAGAGCAGCTGAGTTTCCTATATCCCAAAAGTTTCAGACAAGCAGAATAAATTAACTGTCAGAGTGCCTAGATAAAGCATCTGTAGGGTTTTTTTCTGGGCATGGATCTAGTTAATAGCCAAAGTAACTTCATATAGAAGTTTATGTTTCGCTTCCGTGTTACAGTAACTCAATTAAGAATACAAAAAGTCACTGTAAAGCTTTTTATTAGAGAAGCTCTCTAAACTACTCTTAGGTTTCATGGAGGATATATAACCAAATGAAGGGAGACAACAAGCTGAAATCTACAACATTCTGTATTACACTGTTAACAGAAATAAAACCAGATTTACTTCATGTTTACTTCAAATAACAGCTTACATAAGCCTATTTGCTGAATTCATTTCTTGATAAGATAAAGAGCTATTTAGGGTGCCCTACTGCAGCTCCATATTGTTACTATGAAAAAAACATGCTGGGAAAATACAGGTTTTATAGGCAATATGTAGGTCATCCAAAAATGAATGCCAATTAAATGTTTCTATTGAACTATACCACTATGCATTGCACCAATGTTTCATATGTTAAATAAATTCTATTTTATAGACTAGTAATGCAAATACACTAGTCTTAATTTTACTTTCTCTCCAATTACAACATTCCTTTAGGTCTAGAATTACAACTAATGATATTTTTAAAAAATTTTAATGATCTTCTAAAAACTAAACCAAATACATGTAAAAGATTTTTTCATATATGTTTTTAATATAATTTTTGCAATCTAGCAAGGCTAAAAGATATTTTAATCCATTGGAACAGAGCAGATAATAGATAGCTATGGCTATCTAACAGCAGAAAACCCTTATTCCTACCTGCCTCAATGAGCTATGCATTGTTGGACTTCTTTGATGTAGCAATTATTGCTTCCTATCTTGGTTTTCACATCAGTGAAGGACAGAGACTCCTTTCTTGGAGAGAAAAGGTTGAAATACTCCTCTTACTCCTACTCCTGTATTTTTAGCAAAATAAGTGATTTGAAGATGCACAGAGGCAGGGACAAAAGTAACTGGTCTCACCGGTGGGTAAATCCACAGATGGGATTGCTGTATGTGCATCACATGCAGAATTTTTCATAAGATTTTCAAGTTAAATACATGGCCATATTCAAGTAAGTTTCTCATTTATATTATGCCAAATGAGAAACTGCAGCTAGGCAAAAAGATTACTTCCATTTTTTGTAAGATTATGTAGAGTGCATGTGACTGAGCTATGAATTGGATTACCTAATTAATTTTAGGGTATCTAAGTGTTTGGCATATGACCTAGATAGCTTTGAGTCACTGGAATACCAGAAAATCAAAGGAAAAGATTACACAAAGTCTTTCCATACAAAAGCATAGATATTTAAGACACATTAGATGCAATCAAAGGAGGTAAAAAGCTTTTGAAGGACACTCCCTGAGAACAATTTTGTTAATGGAGGGGACTGAATTAAAGGGACTAAATACAATCAAGGCCTACATAAGACATAGTTTCAAGAGATGACTAAAACAATCTAGCTGCCTGACACAGATGATGAGGTGAGGTCCCACTTCCTCCTCTCTCTCTTCATCTCCATGTCTGGATGTGCACTACCTTGCCGTCTTTCTGCTTCCTCTGGTATTGTCCTGATCCCTTGCTGATCAGTTCAGCTCACCAAACCAGCAGAATACTATATCCACTGTTGGTTTAGTGAGCAACACTGTGTCTCAGGTTTAGCTGAGCAGTAGGACTGACTTACCCAAGGGAAGCAGCAGGAGCCAGCAGGCGCAAATTACCATTTTGGCAGCAGCAAGCTATTTCACTGGCTCAATCATTTCAGGAAGTACTATGGATCATGGCTTATCCAGAGAAGTCTACAAGTCTGGGCCTGGTTGAAAGTAGTGGTTCCATGAGAGGTTTGTGCAATACTGAATCATTCGTAATTCACAATATTACAGAATCCCTGCCAAATTAGTTAAGGGGCATACCAGAAAGTTCCTATTTATTGCCACCAAGGCACTCCACATAGCCAAACCACACTATGAAAATCATGTGTTTTAAGACAACGGATGATGAAAGAAGTACAGCAATTTAGGCAATACATTATTTCGTGGTATAAACATGACATTTATTTCAGAAGAATCAGGGACAAAAGTTTTACTCCTTAATGGCAAGGTTATTCACAAATCTATAAGACCATGTGAAACAAGCACCCACAGAACCCTTACACTAATTTGTTAAGATTCTTTTAGCACTTCAGATCTAAGCTTTATCATTTCTAACACCGAGATCTCACAAAATACCAGTGATTAAAACTGTCTAGTCAAAACCTGATATATCCAGTAAAATTCTAAACCTGTGCATCAACCTCATCAACATTTTTGGCAAGGAAAAGATATTGTGTGTACTAAAAGATCTTTCTAATAAAAAAGGGCCATTGGACAAATGTCTGACTTGTCTAAATGACAGAAAAAGACCAAATAAAACTAGAGAAGACTTATCCATACAAACATCAACGGTCCAAAACAAATGCTATTTACTTTATGGTTTGTGGGTTTTCACATGGCAGTAAGTACAATAAGAGGAATTTATTTTATAGGTTTTCTGAGTACATAATACCTTCTTACTTAAACCATGTCTATAGAGACAGACACAGATAGCTTTCTGAAGATGAACGGAAATATGCTGGAAACCTTAATATGCAGAATTATTATTATTGAAAAACAAATATAAACAACTGCTGCTCTTAAAAGTTCAAAACCCAAATGGCTCCTCTCAAAGGTTACGTCAAAGCAAGCTTTCACTGAAGTAAAATATACAGGTGACCCCTTTACATCATCTGAATCTACAAGAAAAAAAATAGTTCCTCAAATGTTCCCTAATGTACTGAAGCTGGGTTATGTGTTACTTGCATAATATCCTCTTCGGTAGAGTCCTTATTTATGGACAGACTAATCTAAAGATTTTTGATATGAGAATATTGGCTCCTGTAATAGAATGTTTAAAATAAAATTCAGAATGAGTATTAATACACAAAGAAAAACTGCCCTGCCCTCAAAGTTTCATTGCCAAAAGATTAGACTTCATTTGACTTTATATATATGCTGCTAATATTTCTTTATTCAAAAATAATGTAATAAAAATAATAAAAAATTATGACTTTTTAGTAATTTATTTACATTAGCCTGCATACAACTGTCTTTTAAGGCAGATTTAAAATCTGCAGTCTTTGGAGGCGATGTCAAAATTCCCATTTACTTCAATAAAATAAGGTTTGGGAATGAGGTCAATAATACTATGACAACTTAAACTTCATCGTTTTTCGCAACGTAGATAATGGCACTGCTAGCAAGGCAAATAACAGGGTGTTTATTTTTCTAACATTCCATCTACTTGCCTGAAAAACAGGTTGAAACATAATTGTCACAAAGGGAAAGTCAGGATATTTTGAAACAGTTGCATTTTATCCAGTGAAAGTATGAGCAAAAAGGAAGCATTCTTACTCCTTAGACTAAGTCTATTAAAAGAATGCTAAAGAGAACAGAGCATGCAGATGATCTGGAGAATTCAGAACTTAAAGTGATTAATTAGACCTTATTTTGTCTCGAGCAGATTTACTAAGCTTTTTTCTACTTAGCCCCATTGTTTGTAATTACCAAAATCACACCTCCATTGGCTAGCCTTAGTTGCTTCATGCATGAACAGCAATCTGATTGAGCACTCTTGTTAGGATTTCATTCGTCATTGTAATTAGCCATAATCATAGCCTTCCTGGGTGCATGAGAATGTGCAAACGACCGATTCACAACCCCAACCTATTTGAATATGAATCTTCTCAGTAAGTAGCAATAAAATAGTGGAAACAAAGCAGTTTCTCTAGGGAATTTTGTAAAGCATCCCTGTCTCTAATTCTCCCCCCTTAAAAATGTTCCCTTTTTAGTCTCTGAATTCTGTTTGCTAAAACAAGGCTCGCTTAATGAAGACAATGGCTTATTATTTCTTTAAGTGGCACAGCAGGGCCCAAGTATTACAGGCCCAGCTCTTTCAGACCCTGCCAAGGACACAAGGAACAAAGGGGCAGGCAGTAACGCCAAATAGACCTCTCCTTACACTGCAGTTCGTGAGCGCTTTCCTCAGAGCAAGACCCAGGTCTCGGCTGTTCTGCAGCTCAGAGACAGGGTCTTTTTCTCCTCATTCCTGTAAATGACTCACACGCTGCAAAACACCCCCTCATGGTGGCCGAGGCGGCCCCGGAGGCGCGGTGGCACAGGCAGTGCCGATGCCCCGAAGGCATTCCCAGGGAGCCACCTCCCGGGGATGGGAGGGTTGCTCCTTGGCACCTCCCCTGAAAGGGCTCGATGGGAGACAGCCCGGCACAGGGGCACCGGGTGGCAGCCGGATTCATTCTCTGCCCAAGCAGAGAATTAGGCGGAAAAGCACAAATTCTGACGACCGCAGCTCTGGAGTGACAATCTAGCTAATTTTTTAACAGGTCTAGCAATATGTCGGTAAGGAGGAGACTCGGAGGCGCACTGAAGGTCAAATATAAGGAATTCTTAATTAAGGTGCCACGCATCTCTAGGCTGAAATGAAATTTTGACTTGTATGGTCCCCAAATCAGCCTTGCTTGAATAGTGAATACGGATTGATTTTCTGTTTATTGAGGAAATAATAATATGTAAATACAGCCTGGGATATCTGAGCATATAGGCTTGCAGTTTTGTTAATACTTTTAATTTCAAAATTATATTACTTTTATTTAATGCGATATGTTACATTAGTTTATTTTCTTGCTACAGTTTCTTGTTTCCAGATCCCCCAACTTAATAGAACAGCCATGCAATGGTATTTTATTCATACAAATACTTTATTCAACTAACAGTATTATTAATAAATAATGTTGATTATATTAATAAACCATAGATTAAGTAAAAAATTAAGTAGAAAGTCCCTTCAAATGAGCATGAAACTAAATTCACAGTATTAAACTTAATTTCAAGGATAGAAAAGATTTATTACGTATAGGTCTCTCTACCTATATAGCAGAAGTGGAAAGTCCAAGTGTTTCACACTTACAGTCTTGAGTCAGTGATTGTTAATGGTTGTAATTAACATAACACTTTTTTTCCCCTCATAAAAATAAGTCTAACACGTTCATGAAAAAAAATAGAAAGCTCAGGATTTATTGCAACTAACAAATGTGATAACTACTAGATAACATATTAAATAATTTTGTAGATTAATCTTCACTACATTTTAGAAATCTTGCTAAATGTGGGGGTGGGAGAGTTGACACTTGTACTATTTCTGAGGAAACAACTAACTTTGGTGCTCAGCTACGCTTTCTGGGAGACCAGTGAAATCTATGGGCAGACCATCCTGAAAAAATTGCAGCACGGAAGAGATGCAAATTAAATCCCGCTAAACATTGCTCTGCCATACTAGCTCATAAAATAGTTCCATAGCAACCATTTCCCTGTCAACCCCTACAGTCCATGCTGAAGAATCTTTCCCAGATGCTGAAAAAACAGTACTGTTTTAATTAGAATAGCAAATACTTTTTAAGTAACAATGTTCAGCAAGCTGCCACATAAAGACATCTAGTAACACAGAGGTTTATGTCCTCTCAATCTTCTCCATTACCTTAGAGCAAACAGAAGTCAGGGAAGCAAATATGACAGATGCAAAGTTTTCTGATGGTAGCTATTGCAGTTGCTCTCCTGTTTCATTCCTTTGGGTACATCTCAGTATGTTGCCTGTTGCTGCAAACACTCTATAAGGATATTTGTATTCTGAAGTCATCACTAGAAACCTAACAAGATTGCAAGATCGACTCCTGCCCTTCAGTAAACAACTATGCTGAATAATCCCCTTACCTTAATATGCAAACCACTTAACAATAGAGATAGGCCATTCAGAGAAGTGTTGCCGCTTTCTTTGGGTTCAGTTCTGTTGGTCAGTTGGAGCAAACAAAAGTTTCTGATACTTCTACAGGATGCCTCTTCAATAACTTTTGGTAAAGGAAATAGGTGAAAGTTTCTTCTCAGTTCAAGGAGATTTATGTCACTCTTTACTATTTAATTTAGATTTTAGGACTTTACTATTTAATTTAGATTTTAGGACTTTATCCTCCATATTTGACTGATGTTTTGGGTAATCACTAGAGAAAAAACACTTTAAATTCTTTATACCAGTACACATAAGAACATATTCCATTAAAACTAAAAGGTAAGAAGTGGAAGAAAATCTTTTAGCTCATTACATAAAACATAATTTGTTAAATTATAGCAATATGGAATAAGATGCAAAATATTAATGAATCATCATTTTACTATAACATGTTCCATATACATTTATCATGACAATACTTCACCAAAATATTTTAACATTTTTCTGCATCAAAAGTCATCAAAATATGAAGAATGAAGTTCACCTCTTCCATGCAATCTAAACAAAAAAGTGTGTAGGGTGGGATTTGCATATTCCATTTAAATAAGATTACCGTAACCGTTGAAAGAAAAATCTTGGCATGTTTGTGAACTTTTTGGAAAAGAGTATCTTAAAGTTATTCCTCTTTCTGTGGGGAAGTTAAAGGATTCTTCCTATGCTTAACTTTTTGCTCAGAAAGATGAAATACTTGCTATGAGTTATATTCCACATCACCTTCTGCCTATATAGAGAGATTCTGCTGCAATGGATGTCAGCTTGTTAAGAAACAGCTTCTGCTGTCTCAGTATATTTTTCCATTATATGTGTGATAGATTTGCTTTTACTCTACTGCTGCTTTTACCACCACTGTATGTCTACTGAAAATCTGTGAAATTTAATGTTTCAGTTGCTATTAAAAGCTTTTTTGTAAAGTTTATTAACAAAGACTAAGTTAAAATGAAATTTAAATAACTTTGCTTTATTATTCTATGATATTTGTTATATAAGTCCAGCCAACTGAGAGCATGCAGCCTTGTCTGGAAAACAGAATAGAGATGATATTCTGAGCTGGCTATAAAATAGATGTATTTTTATATAGCTGTATATTTTACATAAATATAAATATTTATATGTATGTTTAATTATTTGAGTCTCTTCTCAGTTGTAATTACTCCAGACAAACTGTTCTCCCAAACCATGGATTCTGTGGGATTATATTTATGAGCTAAACCTTTGAGTAGCCTTCTGGTTGCATAAACACAATGCTGCACAGTTTACTTTGTACTCTGGGTTCCATAAAAATAAGACTTTGTACCAATTATATTTTTTGTTCTATACTAATATCAGACTTTAACTAGCTCATTTTCCATGGGGTTTCTGTATGGCAATGCACTTTACTGCCCAGTGTAGACAAAGAATAGTGATATAGGTTAGCTTGCTGTCACACAGAGGTATAGTTAAGAGTTGAATACTAATTAAGTATTCAGGATTAAAATCATTAAGTTGGCCACCTCCAGCATGGTTCAAGATAGCAGTCACATACATAACATATTTCCATTTCTTAGTAAAATGCATTCAATTGAGAATAATTAGTCATAAACAAGTGTATTGGTTCTTGATTCTATTGAAATAAAAAAGCAAAACATTCCTACTGATATCATGGGAGTAAGATTAGGCTTCAAACTATTAAAAGGCATGGATAACAGCTTACTGAAAAGTATTTTCTTCAATACATATTGATGCACAAGGTTTCATAGCTCTGTGAAAAGTTTAAGATATATCACCGAGTCTTTTAATATAGAGAGGGAAACATTCAATTTTGGGTTTTGAGTTTCTTCTTACGTAAGAGGGGGGGGTGTTTTCTTTTTTCTTAAGATAACCCTGTATTCATCTATGCAGAACTATTCTTTTTTTTCTTCTTCAAAATATATCTAGCAAATTCAGTGTGCTAGAATTAGATTACAAATAGCTAAAACATGGCATTACAGTAGAAACTGGTTTAAACCTTCATTCTAGAATAATTTCAGTATGTGTCTACGCTGCACGGTGTAGGATAGAAAAATATTAAATATTTATCTTTAGGATAAAGATAGGATAAATACAGGTAGGATAGGTAGACAAATATTGTAGTAAAAAATTACAGGACAGTTGTGAAGTTACACCACTGAGCACTATACTCTTAGGAAAAGTAATTGCTACACTTGCTGCACAATGTAAAATGTGATCTTTGTTTTTTACAATAATGATGTCACAAAGTTTTTAACTATAGAATCAACCTTCTTCCCCTTGGCAGGGTTGATTTACATGTTCTCTAGAAGGATCCTACTCAGAGAAGAAACATGGTATAAGTTTATTAGCAGCTTGGTGTTTAGGAAACCTTTGATTCTTTGCCTAGAGAAGCTGAAAGGTGTGCTCATACTAAGAAAGAAGAACAGCAGGAAAAGAAGGAACAATTGAAAGATGCGCTGGAGGGCCCTGGATACCCCCTTTCTGCCTCTGACAAAAAGCTAACATCTAAGGCCACAGAGTATTTTACTTGAAAATTTTCATATGCCCACTTAAATGTCCACTCCTTTTCCAGGCACCATACTTCAGAGTCCTGGATCTGATTTGCAGAAGTGCCAAGTAGAAAAATAAACAGGATTTGTTTTAGTTTAGTTTGGTTTGGTTTGGTTTTGAAAGGAAAAGATTGTTTCAGGTCTGGCTGGAAAGTACCTGTTCTAGGTTTTTAACTGAAACATTTGTTTCATTTTACTGAATTAGTATACTTTCATTCTAAGCAATTTTAAAACATTTAATTTAAAAATTTGAAGAACAGTTTCTAAAGTCTTTCAATTAGAGCCTTCATAAAAATTGTATAAGTCAGCAGGAGCTGTATTTTGAACACATAAAATAAATAAAATTAAGTAATCTGAACAGTCAGGTTTTAGTATAAAATTACCAGCTTCTAATTAATCACTAAATTATTAAAATAATTATCAGGGTTAGGTTAGAGTTAGAAATCTAATATGAAGTCTCCCTCTGTGACCTTTCTCTTTATCTGCAAGACAAGTTTAATAGCGTAAACTGTGTAAAATAAACTGATGAACATTAATGAGGCGATCTGATATAAGACTGAGAATACTATAAAAAAGCACAGATTAAAAAGATATAAAGTAACACATTCTTCATGCAAAGTTCCTAGGGACCACTGATTTGATATTTTATATTTTAAAATTGTATCCATGTGTAAAATGGATTTAAGATGTCTGCCCTCCCTCCCTCCCTTCCTCCGCTGTTCCTCCTGCCCTACTGCAATGGCTCACACTCCTTTCAGTTACACCAGTGCAAAGGTCTGTGTGGCTGCACTAGTATTATTGTAATGGCCTGAATAAAAATAAAATTAAGAAGAAAAAAACAAATCCAACCAAAAAAAACCCCCAAAACCCACCACAAACTTATTTTTTATTGGTTTTAACATCTACTATCTTAGTGATATGATTAATAGAATGAAACCTAAGTGCAACTGAGGGAGCATTGAACTGTGGCACAGGACATGAACAAACAGATGGAGCTTTTTTATCTGGTTCTCATGCAACAGCAAGTGTTCATGTAGCTCTACCCCAAGTGAACTATCCATCCTGCATATTAGAAGAAGTGAGATCCTAAGGAAAAAATATATGATTCAGTAGTTAAAGAGCATAATAATGAATCAAAATATAGGTTTTGTTGATTGTGACATATGGAGTTTCCTAGTTTGTTAAAAAGCAAATGAATATTTAAGATTTATGTGGCATCATACCAACACCAAGAACATTTATCAGCAGGGACAGAACATGTAATCCAAAACTGTGACCATTTCCACATTAACAAGGATATGTTGTTGGTCATCATTCTTGGGGGCGGAAGAACAGAGCAGTATCCAAACAAAGAAATTTTCCCAGAAATCCAGTGGTATCATCAGAACACAGAGACTCAAAAATCCTGAACAATACAACTTTCTCCTAGTCTTTCTAGCCCAGTATCTCCATTTGAAGAAGTCTGTTTTTAAAAACACAAGTTATTTTTGCACATAACACTACAGGCAAGTAAAAGGGGCCAAAATGTTACCAGCCTGGATAATTATGCTCAGGTATCATTCCCAAAGAACAGTTGGATTTTATTGCTTACTTTGGTCTAGCCTTAGTAAAGGACCAAACTGCAGTCAAAGAAGTGCAGTCAGACCCAAAAGCCTGGAAGGATTTTTGCATCCCCTGGGTTAGATATTATCTGCTTGTCCAACACCACATCTTTGAGGTTTTCCAGACATTTCTATAGTTGCATAGTTTCTACAGTTCATGCTTGAAAACTCATCTTTACATTTATCATTCTAAATTACCAAAATGAACCAAATGTTAATAGGAGGAAAGAACCTATAGATATTTAAGCACTTGAAGACAGTAAAAGAGTAAACACAAACAAATAGAGAAATGGGAGGTTCACAGAATCAACTTTTGTTTCCTTGACTACAAAATGCCATATTGCCTTTCTGATATTAAAGGAATCTTCATATGAGAAAAATTATCCATGTATACAAGACTTCTCTGGAGCAGATTCCCCATTAGCCACCCTTCGATGTCCCACACTTTTATGTGAAAGAAAGCAAACTAAAATCTGGTGTTGGAATTTTCAAATTTCAGTTTTCTACATTCACATTTATTAAAAAAAAAAATAGCTTCTTTCTGTCTGTCTCAAGTTCTTTTCATTTATTTGAAATATTTTTCAACCCTGCCTCAGTAGTTTATGTACCTGCTTGGAATATTTTCTCCTGGTTTTTTATTGAGTGAACTTTCACTACAGAAGGATATTTCACATCTTTTGCCTTCTGATGCTTATTATCCAAAAAAGTTTTTAAACTGCAGTATTGAATCCTCATTACGGCAATAGCAACAAGCAATTCCAGGATGCATAGTTTATTTGTGCATGTATGTGTGTATATAAATATATATACACACACACACTTGTGCGCACACCCACACCCACAGACCTTGGAGAAGGTATTTTCGTGGCAACACCTAAAGTCACTATTGACCTTCCTATAATATGTGGATTTTATGTTTCCATTTTACATCTCCCCAAAACATTAAAGGCAAAGCCTGGTATTAAGAATGATGAGTAACTGTGTAACAGAGCTTAAATTTAGAGGGACCTTTAGAAACTTGAAGATTAGGCAAACAGAAACATTGTGATGCTCAACATGGAGAAGTGCAAAGCCCTGCAGCCGGGATAGAGCAACCCCCTACACCAGTACAGTTTGGAAACTGACTGGCAGAGTAACAGTCCCGCTCCCTTGAGGCTTATGGTGATTGCCATGTTGAATAACAGCCGGTGGTGCTCCTATCACAAAGCAAGCAAATCACATCCTGGGTTTCATTAAAAATGTGGCCAGCAGGTAGAGCAAAGTTTATATCCTCCTTTAATAGGCAATGGTGAGGCTATATGTAGAATACTATGTCCTGTTTCCTTGCCAGCCCTTAAGAAAGATGTTGTGGAACTGGAGACATGATTCAGTTGATGGTTACCAAGATGGTTACCAGATAAATTAATTATTATTCCATATATTGCCTCTAGGTTCTGGTATTCAATAGCTCTGTAGGAGATTTGTGAGGTATTTTATATTTTTTCCTCATTTTCTTTAAACTTAAAAAGAAAACAGATAAGCTTCTCTACTCGAGTCACTTTTAGAATCTAATACTACATGACAGGTACTGTTAAAATTCTTCTACTTTCATTTAAATCACATGAAATCTAGAGGCCCAAAGCACTTTGTACAATGTCAATAGACTAATCATACGTTTCTGGCTTTCCTGCATCCAGAAGGGATTTTCCTCAGTAAGCTACATCAATTTCAAACTCTTCAAGAAGAATCAGACTGACACGAGTTTAGAGAGCTGCTACAGTGTGTTGACTGTAAGATCTAAAGCTGGAGGTGTTTTTACATTTAGCGTTTAGTTATGGTAAACTGAACACGAATACAAATCTCAGACTTCTTATGAATGAGATTGTAAATTTACCTGATATGGCTAGAAAGTGATAACAATTATGTCCTGAATAAATATATATGTATGTATAAAAACTGCACATGGAAAAAATTTGGGTTTAAGTTAAAGGAATGTTAAGAACATAATGGAACAAATTAAGTCCATTAGCAGCTTTTAAAGTTGTACCACTATTTCTGTGCCTCAGTTTCTTTACCTGTAAAACATCTATGTTTCAGAAGCACTGGGAATTCATGCTCATTAAGCAGTAGTATGTTTTGACATTTTAAAAAGGAAGGTAATGAAAAATTACAAAATAATAAGCTCATCCATCTAATTTCATAGAATCACAGAATAATTTACTTTGGAAGAGACGTCTGGAGATCATCTTGCTCAACCCCCTGCCCCAAACATGAATAACTGTTTTTCTACTCTCCAGCTGGAATTTCCCTTATTGCAAATTGTGACTTCTGCCTCTTGTCCTTTTGCTGTGCACCACTGAAAAGTGTCTGGCTCTGTCCCCTCCATAAGGCCGCTTTAGGCATTGGAAGCCTGCAATTAGATCTCCCTTAGCCTTCTCTTGCCCAGGCTAACCCAATCCAGTTCCTTCAGTGTCTCTTCATATGTCATGTGCTGCAGCCCCTTGGTCATCTTGGTGGCCTCGCTGCTGGACTACCTCCACTATGTTGATATCTGTCTTCTATTTCTGTGGGCCCAAAACCAGACACAGAATTCCAGATGCAGCCTTATGACTACTAAGGAATAATCTTTGCCCTGAGGTCCCTGACTTTATATTGCTAATGTCATCTAATATGTGGTTAGCCTTCATTCTGCAAGGGTGCACAGATGAGTCATGATGATCCTGCTGTCCACCAGGGCCTACCAGTCCTTTTCTGTATAAGTGCTACCAGCCAGTCAGTCGTTCTTCAACATCTCATTTCATCTAATTTAAGCAAAAAGAAATCTGCCAAATTTTGGACTTCAAAAATCAAACTCTCCTGGAGTCAATAAGCATAAACTATAGTAAGACACATGTAAAAAAAAAAAAACAAACACAAAAAACCAAACTAAGAACTAGTACATAAATGTATAAAGATAAACAGTGAGAAATATGATAAAATGCCAGGACAAAATATTTGTGGAAACTCAAAATGATCTGGGATCTCAGATCGTAATTTAGAAAGGCAAGGACTTTGCTGACAAAGTAAATACCACGTTTGTTATAGTTTTGAATATATAATGAAAAAGCAAGATACAAACCCAAAGACTTTATTTTATATAATAAAAATTAAGTACCAGCAACAGTAAATGATGTGGCCAAAAAAAAAAAAAAAAGATTCTGGAATAAACTCACAAACTAAACCAGATGGTGGAAGCTTGAACGGAGTACAGAGCAGTTAATGCACTAGAAAACATTCACACTGGGCCAAATATCTGATGACCAGGAAATGTAATAACCTTCTAGAAATTATATAACAATAGTTATTACACCCCTAGTCAGTAAAAATGTTGGAACTTTAAAAAAAATATAACAATAGATACTCAGATGAACATTATATAGGATAGAGATATGACACTTTTTGCTAAGGAGGAGTGAATGTTTTGAACTTATTAGATTTCTTGGAAGATCAATAAAGTTGTAGGCAACTGAGAAACATTTGATGCTATAAGCTGCACTTTAATTAGAAGGTCTTTCTTTAGAAGGTCATTAAAATGGCTTTGTCATGGTTCTTCATAAAAAAGTAGCATTTACTGGAGAATAGGTTAAACATTTCTATGACAAAAAACCCCACACAGGTTTAAAGTTAGAAATAAACAGGACTAAAAAGTCAGTATAGTTAGAAAATATTTCGCCCACTAAATCTATGACTTAGATTGATTTAAATGGGAATTTGTGAACAAAAAGTTGGACTATTTAACACCTTTGCCAAGTATTTCAAAGTATTCTGCAATGAATATTAACCAAACAACAGGATTCAGGCACTATGTTTTGCTGAATGACTGTAAAGAATTTCTAACAGATGCACAGTATTTCTTGATAGGTTCTAGGTAGGCCATGGTAGCTTCCACTGATTTTGTGAAATTTGATATGTATGGTAGGACATGAAAGACCTGAACTGAATATCTTTCATATAAGGTCATATCAGATCAGACATAACTACTTTTAAAAATCCCTTTGGAAATAAAAGGCTGCAGGTTTTATCTAGATAATGTTTTAGAGACTTATCCTGTTATGCCACCATTTTCATTATCTGCACGTGAGAATAAGTTAAGAGATTTCTTAGCTGATATGAAAATATTAATGTTTTAAAAATAACAACTTAGAAAAATCATTCTAATGTGCTTGTGCACATTAACCCCTATACTGCATAAGGATAGGGGATTAGTTTTAACTTCCTTACAGAATTAACAGCAGTGTAAATGGCTGCCACTTTATAATGAAATATACATGGGTACAGATTAATTATTAAAGCAGAGAAAACATGCTTCAGTCTTAGAACTCACTTTTACATTCTCAGGTTTATCAGCAAACCTCTTTGATAAAATAAAAGATTAAGAGGAACAGCATAATTCTAGCAGTCTGAACATATATTTGCTACCTTTAAATTTTCATCAAATAACCCAGTGCTAACCACTAACTGGAATTCTGGACCACAACTGGTGCATATCTAAAAATTAAGCCACTTTTTGGAGGATTATTCTAACCTGATAGTCACCATATTAGGTGATACCACCACATTAGGTTATGTTTCAAAAAACTGGATTAATGATCTAGGAAGCTAAATACATAAATAAAAAATTACCTGGGGAAAAGGTATGGGGGTGAAGTTCCTGCTTTCTGTGATTTTGTTATCACTGACGGTTACTAGGTGTGTCTAACTAATGCCTCAGGACGTGGTCAGGCAGTTGGACTAGATGGTCGTTGTAGGTCCCTTCCAACTGAAATATTCTATTCCACTCTATTCTATTCTATCACGTAAGCATTCCAAATCAACTTCACGCAAAGTCAGTCAGATTAGTTTAAATCACCTTCTGAGGTGGTAAATCCATAAAAGTTTGTCTTTCCATGCCCTTGAGAGCAAATAGATGTATTGTCCTAATTATCTGCAAGTCTGTACACAAGAAAGCATAAATATTACCTTATTGTCTGTAGTCAGAAATGTTTGGAGACAAGAGATCTCTGACAGACTGATGGCAAGAGCTACGTGACCAGGAAGTTGTATTCACTTCATCTTTTCATACTTGTTTTACATAGCATAAGGACTTCTATTGTAGCTAGAGTGAATTTTATGGCCTAGTTTTATAATGTCACAGAAATAATATACCAAATTTATCACAGCTGATGATAAACATATTGCAAATATTTTGCTATGCATTTCTGATTTAATTTGTGAATGAATTATTTCAATAAGTTCAAGACTAAAAATGAATAAAAATCCATGCATAAATTCAATAAAGATCAAGGTTTTTCCTTATCAGATAATGTTTATCTACAAAAAAATATTCTTTTCTCATGTTGGGAAGGGCTTATAGTACCATGACTGTGGCTATATGCTGCTTACAGATTGTCAAGAAAGAATAGGGCAAATTCAGTAATGTTACTGAAGAGTTTTAGACAGCTATTTTTCCCATCTCTTCAGAAAAGCACCAAAACATATATGGAATGAAAAATAATATAGGAGAAACAAGAAATAAAATACAGGTTTAATTCTACAAGAAAAAAAAAGAAATGTAGCTTTCCTCATCTTCATCTTAAACTAGAAATTTCCAGCTGAATCACAAAAATTGCCAACTATTATTTGAGCTCAGATTGAACCAACCCCTGAGAACTGCACGATGGCGAAAATTTTAAACAGGCAAGTTTACTTTAACTCTGAAAGGAGTAAAGTAGTCTTAATAACTGTGACACCCAAATTCCCAAACTTATGTATACTATGCCCTTTTGTATCAACTTACAGCTGCTCATGTTTCTTCCCAAACTGCTGCACAAGAACAGAAGGTTAGACTTTGGCACAGACATAAAAAGGACTGCAGTTTTCACCTGGTTAATATGGTGGGGTGGGCGAGGGGTGTTCAGCATAGCACATGAACTGATCTGTGAATATATTAAGCAAAAAATTCATATTAAGATCAGATAATAAAGTGTATTGTCTTTCACATTGTGGAAGCACAAGGCAAGCAACAACTCGGGAAACTGAAATTCACCTGAGTTCAAGTGGGAAATGACTCTCCAGCTCGGGCTTTGTTAAAAGGAATGTTTCTGCCTCAGACGCCAGCTTTATCTGGGGCCCCCAGTCTACCAACTAATAAGAGCAGCAAGGTTCCAGTGCTGTTATTAAATGGCAAGGCAAAGCAGGGGTCTCCCATCTGAACTGGCCTTTTTAAGAGTGAAAGGACAAGATAAAAAGCACGAAGTGGGAATATCACTTACTGTATAGGCTCATATAGGTATTTATGATTTCTTAAGTGTATGACCACTGGCTTCTGACCCTAGTAGAATTTCTTTGGATATGAACAGAAAACACCACCATTGACTGTGTTAGTTTTTCAGAGCAGAACTGTGTTTCAGTGCACTCAGTCTTCATTATAAGATGAGATTCACTACATTACAATACAGCTTATGTTCCTAAAGAGATAGGTATTTAGACTGAAGTTTAGATTACACTGGAAGCAACACTCTTTTTTAGCCTCGTTCTAGCTTGAGGAAATTTTCATCTGAATATTCATATCTCTTTAAAGATCATTATTTGTGATTTTCTGAGGTATTATTTGTCTACCTTTTTGTAATAGTTCTTTAAATAAGGCATGGATTTACCTGCACATATGAACATAATATTAATTTTAAAACATAGAAAATCAGTTCCAATGCATAAGATTTAAATTAATTATTTTTGCCAGTTAGGTTTTTTGGGCATTTAACTCTGATATTATAAATATAGACTTCCACCAAGTCCTACAGCACTTAGATTGTTTCATTACACAGAGACTATTTGGCTGGTATTCCTTTAAAACCAAAGTAAGATGCATTTTTTGGCATGATGTTGAAGGAAGTCACAGGGGAGAAAACTAGCAACCCACAGATTCTGTCACTTAGTACAAAAACTGCAGTATTTATAATTCCCTACAATTGCCTGTTTCCTGAGCATTAATGTGCAAACGCTGAAAGCCAAGGGAACTATCTCATTTAAATATTTAAGATAATTTATTTTAGCCCTGATAACCTACCACATGTTACTACTACTGTCAAAAATCCACACTGCTATTTGAAATGTAAATATAGACTCAGTCTTCAAATTTTTCATAAAAAACCACAGTTGAACCACCTCAGTAGAGTTTTTATCAGACACATTTAAATGAGTTGAATTTTTAAAGGCCTTGGCCATTAATGTCTTAAAGATGCAATAACATTAATTTGAAACTAGCATTTATTAATAAAGTTACATCATTATGATTAAAAACAAACAAATGTAAATATCTTTTTCTCATTTTAGAGGTAGGTACATTTCATTAATACCACTGCTACATAGTATAAGCAAAAGTATCACTTCTGTGGGTTTGATCACAAGGCATTAAGTACATGCTTAAATCTCTCCAGGAACAGAGCTCTTTCATGCCACATTGATAGCTATTTTATCGAATCGAGTTGTCAACAAGTTTTAAAGGAAGAGGGAATTTGGGAAAAAAAAAAAAGGTTAAAATTTAGGTTTTACAGTTTTAGGAAGTTTTCATTAATCTTAATCTGAACACTTTCTATTCAAGGACACATTTACACCATAATAAAACATGTAAAAAGCATCCTTAGTTAAATCAATTCTTGCTGAGCTGTCTTCATGAATAACTTCATATGAAGACAAACTCTTCACAGATAAGCAAGAGGAGATACAGATGAAAGAACCAACAGGGAAGAAAGGAAAAGGAAATAAAACTAGGTATTAAGCAACCAGATACTATTAATTAGCAGAGTAACAATGTGAGGAATGAGAGCAGTGCTGAGCCCAGATCAGAACTCTGCAGCATAGTAGATGTGAACATGAATTTGATGTGAAACGTTCATAGAGGCTAGTGATGAGAAAATTACACTGAAATGATGATGAATTAATTTATGCTTTGGAAACAGTATAGGAAATGAAACAGAACTGAGGGAGATAAATTTGCCCCATGGACATGCCTAACATATAGTGGACAACAAAAATGAAACAATGAAAGGGTAACAAAATATAAAGTGTTTATCACAAACCCGATGAGAACAGACATCCACTATAATACATTTCTAAAGAAGAGACATTTGCTGAATATGTTTTTAGAATATATGTTTTTAGTGATAGTGAACTTCTCTCTATTAATTTGAGACATACAGTGTGAAGTTTTCTTAAACATCTTGCATTCCTTTACACAATTCACAGTTTTATAAAGCTGTATTATAAGTATTTAACACATCTCTTCAACTCAGTGAAATGTTTACAATTTGTATTTAATTGTCACAGTTTACTAGCTCTACATTTTCATCATCTGTAGTCAGTCAACAGCACATACAAAATACAAATACCCAGTATGTATGCTGGGTACTGACTTAAGTGTTTGAGATTCCATTTATAAACAGATAAAGTTCATAATAGTGATCTAGTTTATCTGCACTGCTCTGCTTTTCTTTATTGAGTTATATGAAGTTCAGAAAGTATACTTGTCTATGTGGGTTAGGTCAGGATATCCATGGCTACATAACGTCAGATGATTGTGGAAAGCTACAAAGCCTTTTTTCTTACAGATGCTATAGATACATCAACAAGCAATAAGCTCATACTCGTAGAAGATGATTCTTCCCGTTATTCACATGTACTTTTTATACTACACCTCTGTGTTTTTGAAGGCAAAATCTGCCCCCAAATTTCCACATTAAAAGACTGTTTGCATCATTTCTACATTACCTTTCTTAAATTAAAAAGGCACTTAACTATATGCCATTTTTTACCTGAAATTATATAAAAAAATTCAGACTTGACAAGACAAAATAGTTGAAGAAATTATTCAGTCTCTGAGCCTCAAAGTAGAATGGTCACAGTATCTGACTACCAGAAATTAAAATATCAAACACACATTGATTTTTATGTTGTCAATTCCATTTGTTTTGTCACTTGCGAGAGAACTTTGCCATATTTAGGTAAAAGGAAGAAAGCTGACAACTAATGAACAGAGAACAAGCCATCCATTAATTGGGATAGGGCTCAGAAATCACCTTCAGAGTAGATACAGCAAATTCATCAACAATGTGTTTGTGGCGCTGAACAAAACTTTCTGACAAGCAACAAGAAGCACTTTTAAAGAAAGACAGATGTTTCTGCTTGCAGCTTAAAGATTAAAGTGGAACAAGTCCTGGCACTTATAGATGGCAACCTTCGTAGCTAGGAAAAGCTTATTCTGCCTGAAATGCAGTATAACAAGATGTCTGGGCTATATTACCTACTTACCTTCTAAAAAGTTTCCATCTTTAAGAAGAGAGGTAGCTGTTTAACTGAAGGAGGAGGAGCAATTTGGTTTAGTCCTATGTGTCAATCTACCAATTTCTGAAGCTTACAACATCACTTGTGTCCTCTAGGGTCCATAGTAACGTGAATTGTCTTTATCCAAGTGCCTAGCAAATCATTGTCACATAGCAGCAGTCGACCTTTCTCTTCAATCTATACACTTTTCAAGAGTTATAAATCAGTTGACTTTCAAGCTCGATGAGATGGCATATGCCCTGGTTTGAAGAACAGATGGAGGCTTGGGGGAAAATTGTTTCTGCAGGCTTGCTACAAGCAGCACTGCTCCATAAAAGTGAACCATTCGCACTAATTTCTCACATAAATTATACAGGCAGGGAGCACTAGCCCATTCAGCAGAAAATCTTTCATCTAGCTTTCAGAGGTCATTTAGCAAATTTAAATTAAAGTTATTTCTGATACATGGCTGGGTTTTCATTCCATACGCTTTCAAGAGATGGCAATTTACATCAAACAAAGGAATGGCTTTAATTGTGTATGCAGGGAAAAAGGAACAGTAAATTAACTGCCACAATATGACTGTTTTCTAGAATGCTGGGATAAGTTGTGACTATTAATTAGCCACAGAGGAATTAATAACTGAAATATGGCAGCTCTGTACTATAGGAATCAGGTAAACTGTCACTACTCTTTGCAAGGCCTGTTTTAGACTCCAGCTGAATACCAGTCCCCAGATTCAGCGTTGATGTTGTTAAATAAAGGAGGTCTCAGTCATTTCCAGGAAAACATTCTTTACTTTTTAAGGGAAACATATTATTCAGCTGTTAAGCAAACGTACATGTCATTTTTTAATAAATATGGTACTTTATCTGAGCATGGAGAAAAGAGACATTTCATTAAATTCTTAAATTATAAATATGAAAGAAATGGAAAAGACCAGAGGACTGTAAAAAACCTAACTCTAGAAAGAATTACATTTTTGTGAGCCACAAGTGGTAAGAAAGAAGAGATTGCATTGAGTAACCTCTAATACATAATGTGACATAATTCAGTGTTTCACCAGAAATATTAGTTTAAATGTATAAACTAAAAACAACCGATGAGAATGTTGATGAGTATTGAAATAGTTACTTTGAATTTTTATGGGATTTCATAAAAACATAGTGTTTTGCTACAGTGTTTCACCAGAAATAGCATTTTGATAAGATTCTTTTTTAATCTCTAACATCACACATTTATTCTAAGACCTGCAAAGACACCTCCATTTCAGATGTGAAAAAGAACTTAACAGAAGAGAGTAAAGCCATGAATGATTTGTAGGTTAGTATTAAGAAGTAGTGAGCCAACAGAAAAATATATATTACAGAGCCATTGGCTATGTAAATTTTTAATTACAGTTTTAAGCATGCAGTTAATTGGTGCACTATTATTAAGAAATATTTTTCAACTGAAAATTAATTCTAGTATAGTGCTTTTGAAAAGCAAGATTTGAACAGACTAAATTTATTTGGAATTAATGTTACTTAGCGGTGGGATGAAATCAATGTAGAAATTTCAAACTTGAGAAACCTATCTTTCCAACACTTTCTGTGACTATATGTATCATGGAATGGAAACTGGAAGCACCGAGAGTTACTCAACAACTTTAAAAATGTTGCCTTAATTGAAGGACATAAGCTTGGTACCCTATTTTAGTCTGTAAATGAAAGATTGTTAACCTTAGCTAACTCATAAAATGCTAGAGTCAATATAAATAGTGACTTTTGAAGAAGAAAACAACTACATACCTTTTGAATATAAATATAGAACTAACACATTATTAAATATAAATGGAATTAGATACAAACTAACACTTCTTAGATGTAAGAGAGGGATTTAAGTCTGCTGTTATCAAAAGGATGATCATAACTTCTATAACTTTGATAACTCAAGACATTGTATTTTATAGCCGATCAGAAATGGATTCCTGTCAGCATTATCAAGGACTAAAAACCTAATAGATCAGTAGGAAAATTTATAATATCATAGGGAGAAAAAGGGACAAGATAATGGATAATATTTATCTGTGGCAATAAGGATCCTATTGTTATGCAGTCAGTAGGAATGTTGTTTTATTTGCTAGAAAAGATATTGCATTTATTCTGTAGCTCTTCTGTATGATTTCAGGTCATAGAGTGGGTATAAGTATAGTACATACATGATATTGCTTAAGAGATTTAAAGGAGTTTTCATTTAAATGAAAATCAGGTCATAGTCATTAAGGTGTAGCTATTTTTCAGTATTATACATTTAAAAAAGGAAACTAGAACAGACTTGTGATTACAATTTTTAAAAATCATCTCTAAGAAAAAAGTTGCATCCACATCAGTGAAGGCAGCACTTTTGATAGTCATTAGCTGGGCACTAGTATCACAGTCACAAAGAATTATGAATGGCATTTGTCTATACACAACTGTTTATGACCAGTATTTGCTTGTGCTTGCTTCAGTAAGCCATAGTATACAGATTACTAATAATTTCTGATTTAAGATGATGCAACAGAGCTATTGCTACATTTTTAGCTTAAAACTGAATAATTCTTTCTTGCTACCATGCCACATCCCAAGTTTGCTGTATTACTGTCTCCACAGAAAACTGTGGTTTTTACTGTCCTCTAAAAACTGAAATTACTATTTTCCAAACTATTCTTTTACACTAAATCTGTTAATATAGTTGTTGGTTTTGTTTGGGTATTTTTCCCCAGAGGCAGCATTTAAAATTTGTTTCTCCAAGACTTTATTTCTTTACCTCAAGTCAGATTTCTAGTCTCTCTAAATTATTATGTATTATTTCTGGCTTAAGAAATTTTTGCTTTCAGTTGCCTAATCTTGAATCCACACTGCAATTTTCTGTTATACCAACACAATCGTATTGGAGACAGGCTTAAAAAGGATCACTGAAATGATTAAAAAAAAGGAGCCCTCTGGGGAAGATAAACAGAAGTCTATTGCAGAAGAAAACTCTGAACTATTTCGTAAAACATTAATGAAGACATTAAATAAAATAGAAACTAACACCACTCTGTTCTGTACCCACTGTGCCTAAGCATGATACATGGCCGCTCCTCTTTGTATATAATCTTGCAAAAAGCTTTCATTCTGCATGACAACACTTGTGGGGGATTTACAAGTTTTAAAGAAAACCTCTCTCAACATCTTTTATTAAGAAGATATTAAACATAGTTTAACAAAGAATGGAAGCAGAAAAAAATATCTGTATATCTGAAAATAAATAAAAAATAAAAGTATTATTTTTCATAGGCAGTTTGTTCTATTTGCTTTCAGCTATCTGAGGCTGCAATTCCATGAGCAGCTGAACTAATCTAGCAGTTCATTGATGTCAAAAGAAAAAAAGTTTTGAGATCCTTCAACTCTCTCCCATTCTTCACTGTACTTCACTACTGTTTCTCTCTCCTTCACCAACACACAGCTTTAGCACTCATGGACTCTTTTCTGATCAAAGCTCCCAGGACTGTGAACATGTTGCTGCTAATTGAGAAAAAAGACACATCCACTTTTTTCCCTGAGTTAGTGAGATAAATTTACTCACAGAGGACTCTGATAAGCATCAGTGCCAGTGCCAAGTATGCCTTAGAAATAGAGAGCAGAAGAGGTGAAGGAAAGTTGGACCCTCCCCTTCTAATAGCAATAAGCTATTAAAACCCCTCAACTTCTAGAATGACATCTCACCTCTATAAATTGCAAGACACTAGTATAATAATGGGATCATTCTGTAGGGTAAATAAGCTCCCTCCAACTATTTTTAATTTGTTTTGGGATTTGAACTTTGGGAAGTGTTACCTAAGTTTATTTAATACTAAATATGGAATAATATACAGTGCTTATTCATGTGGTTTAATGGCAAGACATTACCACAAAAATGAAAAATGCTGAGACATTACTTGAGAGCTCTCCAACTGAAAACTTGTCTCCCTTCCAACTATATCAGTCGATATAAAAAGAATATATTTTCTCTTGCTTAAAATTTATCCCTCAAACTAGCAAAAAAGGTTGCACTTCCAGGAAAAGAAAACAAAATTTAAACCCCAGCTATTTTATGGAGAAAACCCCAAAACAAAGCACAACACCAAAACCAAAAAAACCCAACCCAGCCCAACCCAACCCAACCCAAAAAAGTTTTTTCTTGGTGCTGGGTATAGGTACCAGCTTAATCATAGCAGCTCAGAATTTTATATAAACTAGTATACAACATGCTGATAAAACCAAATGAAGAATGAGAGATGCTAGTAAAAATTGCAGTTCTGTGGCATGTTCAAATTATTTGTAGTCCCTATTACCAAAAGCAACCTTCAATAATCTGCACAATGAAAAAGCATATGCACAATCCAAATTCATGATGTGCAGGGAAGAACACTTTCTTTTACCGCTGCATCTAGTTTCTATCACCAAAGAGTAATTTTGCTACCATAGCTTATACTAGCCCCTGAAAAAAACAAGCTGTACGAAAGAGGGGATGAAGAGAAGTTAAAACAGTAAGAGTCACATCCTTAGTGAACATAGCTATTCTGGAAAAAAACATAAACCCCAAAAGATGGAAATCATGTTCATTTTGACATTTTGCTTGAGAAGTTTGTGTTTTTGAATTTGGTTTTCATTTCTCTGAAATTGCTAAAATTCTTTTGAAGAATAGAAGCTTTTTTTTCCTCTGCATAATGACTTTCATATTAACCCCACTCCCTAAAAAAATAATTTTTCAAACATTCTGATGACTTTCTGTACGGTACAAAGAGACTGCATTTCAAACACATTCTTAATAATTCAGAAATACTTTCTCGGTTTTATCAACGTTCCTAGTCAAAGGTTTAATTGCATTCTGACCTTTTTTAATTCAGTAACGTATATTTAAAAATGGAAGTCCTTTTCAGACCTGAACTATGAGCTTTTATGATTCGTAGCTTGGTATGAGATTGTGCAAAAGAATATATTACTACATTTTGAAATAAAATTGTGATATACATAGGCTAAAAGAGAACTGCAGGATCCCACATATGTAGTCAAAGTGCTTATAAATATTTTAACACATTCTTTTCCTAAAAAGATCACTTTCTACTATTATCTAACTCCAAATTAACAACAATTTATGTTCCGAACTTTTAAGTTTGATACACGTCAGAAACACATTTTCAAACCATACCATTATTATTCATTCTTTGTTAGTGGACAAAACCAAATGCTTCAAATTTGGAAAGACCCTTCAACATATGTTGAATAATTCAACCATAGAAGTTGTTTATTTCTAGATCTCAAAAGCTATTGCTTTATCAAAAAACATGAGTATTATATATTTGCAGCAATTTTAAGGCACTAATATTGACACAGTTCTATTTAATGAGCATGAAAACAAACAAAGGATTTAAATTAGATACTAAAATATTACATTGAGTGTATGCCATTTAGCAAAGAATTCACTGACTGCTAGGAGATCCCCTGAATTGGGATGAAAAGTCTTGAATTCATTTTGTATGGATTATTTTACTTTAATTGTAATCAAAACCAGAAATTTGTGTAGTGAGTTACAAAGATGGTGGGTTTCTTTTCACAGATATAATTAACAAGTCATTCTCTATATTCACTTTCTGAAAATTACAAATGGACAACTTTTCTCCAGTTTTGAAAACAAAGGTTAGGAACACCAAGACAGTCATGTCTTCTTTTAGAAATAAACGTGATTACAGCCTCTAACACCAGATAATTTTAGGCTGGTATTATCAGAGCTTTTAATTTTTTTTTTTTCCTCTGGATGGTGTTCTTTAAAACCAGGTTCAATTTCCTGTTCTTATATGTAATATTGATGATTGATATGTTGTAAACATATTTTATCTGTTCATAAGTTTTCTTCCATTAGGTCAAAACAGGTTTATTTGAACTTGCAATAATAGTAAAACTTACCAACCAGAATGTCAGTATTATAGGAATATTCAAACAGATGCCTTTCTAAACTTAAAGACTTAGTCTGAGAATTCACATAGAAGACACATCTTGCTATAATGATCTTGTAGTGACATCTAATTTGCTTTGATCCCTTTTTTAAGAAAAGGCACCAAGGTGAATACCATGGTTTATCTGCACAGTTTAATCTTGTCCATGCTTAGGATTAATTTGGAATAAGAATGCCTCTTTCTAAATTTAGTGCATTTTGGAAATAATTAAGCTAAACAACAACAACAACAAAGTACTATTATTTCAGAATTAAAGATTCAACACATGCAGCTATTCAGAAATAGTTCTGAATAGTTCCTGAACTTTAAATTTATATCTTATCTAGTACTACAACCATAGTTATATGTAGCAAGCCCTCACAGGAAATTAGTCATGGGCTTAAAATTAGGGTTATGTGGAACTGTTACAAAATGAAGGGTCTCTCGTGCATATTTTTTTGGTACACATTAACACAATTCATGGATATTAAAACATTTCAGATTCTTCTGTTCTGGCTGAAGATGACTGTATTCTGTCCACAGAATTACAATAAAGTGAACAAGAGTTCAAACTGTATTCAAAACAATATTTAATGTCTGACAATTATGGTTATTTTGTTTCATTTCAGTAATTATAAAAAAACAAACAAAGAAACAAACAAACAAAACCCAACAGTGTATTTTGTAGGAAAGAATAAAATCCTGTAGTGTTTTCCTTTGTCTGAACAAATCGTGTTTCTGAGACTCCCCTGCATTTTCTCTCATGCACCACTCGGTAGACAAACTAACAAGAGTGAAATGAACCGTGATATACATTACATCTAAACAGAGCAAAAAACCCATCTCATAATAAAATGTTGATATTGTGCAATTATGGCAGGATTAAAATATCACTGTTACCATTTATTTCTTCTTTTTATCCTTCCACTACAATCATGATCATGCAAATAAATATAGTTCAGCAAGATTTTATAGAACATTTTGCATAGACATATTTCATCATAAAAATATTTTTTTCATTTTCATGAATTTAACTGGTATTGAGTAAAATATATTTCTAAAATAATTACTTATTTAATCAGATTTACGAATAAATATGATGAACTGATGAAAATTAGCCATGAGAAAACAAGTGAAAAATACAGACCTTACTTTATCTGCACCTTTAAATATTAGCTAATGATGAACAACATTCTCACCCTTTTGCAGCAGTGGGCACCCTCTAAGACTTTAGAAGCTATCTAAGGTAAAGTTTGAACTAGAAAACTCCTGTTTGCTTGCTTCATCTACTTAAACTGCACAATAATCAATGATGGTTGCATGCCAAATTAAACAACAGTCTCAAGTAACTCTACTACCTCAGTATTGTTTTCTCGAGTGCCTGCCACAGAACTCAGTCTGGATTGATTTGTGACTACATCAAGTGGCATGGAATAAGGGAAATTAGATTGGACCCTGCCATGTGCTAATGTAAGAGTGGGATAGTCTGCTACTATGCTGCCTTCTTGCATGTATGCTGTAGTACTGATCATTTGTTTCTAAAGGAAGGATTAACAGCAATAGCAAAAGCAACTGTTGCATGACATCTCAGTCCTATATTGCACTAGCTACATGCCAATGTTTTCCTGTGGTAGGTGGACACTAGGGAGACATTAGGTCTATAAGATTGCAAATTGTGTTAAGAAAAAAATACGTGCTGGATCTTTGACTAGAGACTCTGCTATTGTGACTGTCTTAAGGTAGTATGTTTTCAAACAATTCAAACTGTCAGATACAGGGAGCAAACACTTACTCTAGACATTCAGCTGTGGTTGGAAGGCTTGTAGATAGCAAGTTAGCAAGATGTCACAGAATCAGAGAATCATAGAGTATGTCAAGTTGGAAGGGACCCACAAGGATCATTGAGTCCAACTCCCTGCTCCTCGCAGGACTATCTAAAACTAAATCATAGGACTAAGAGCATTGTCCAGATGCTCTTGGAACTCTGACAGGCTTGCTGCTGTGACTACTTCCCTGGGGAGCCTGTTCCAGTGACCACCTGCCCTTTCAGTAAAGAACCTTTTCCCTCATGTCCGATCTGAACTTCCCCTGATGCAGCTTCATTCCATTTTCTCATGTTCTAAGTCAACTATGCAGTCACTAGCATCATCTAGTGGAATGCTAGTTCTTATGATGGAAATATATGCATCAAAGAGCAATTAAAATGAGGTAAATTGTCTGTACCTCTCAGTCTGATTTTGAGAAATTAGAAGTTATAATGCCTCAAGATAAAAACTAAATTCTGCAGATTTTTTGCAGTTGATTGCAAATCACCTTTGGGTCTTACCTGGTAATGAAAGATTAGCATGCGGACTTATGTTGTAAGCCTGTGAATTTTAGACCAGAAAGGGCATTTCTAGGGTCGCCTAAAGACCAGTTGCACTGGAATCTCATTCTGATCATGGGTAAAGTCTTGTGGGATAGAGATTCCCTTTGCTGCAAGAACTATTAATTGTTCCCTGTGGTGATTCAACACTGCTATGGGCAACAAAATAATAGCACAAATCTCTCTTCTATACTTCAATAAGCAAAAAAGCTACCTTAAAATCTAGTTACTAACAAATTATATAGTACCACTTACCACACTATAGGTCTAATCCTGTTGGCTTTGTTAGGAGTACAATCAGCTATAAGATTGCAAAATCCCTCCTTTTTGTGTTGAATTAACATAGCTATACATTTAAAATTGGTATCATGTTCTTGACATGAACAATTAAAAAAATTCTACAAATCTGACATATTTTGCTCATGCATATCATGTTCATTTTCTGTAACTATCACTGCTTCCAGCAAAATCTTATTTTAGTCCAATAAATAACACAAAAAAAATAAAGTAATTCATGATAACCAAAATAATTAAATAGTAGGAGCAGGTTAAAGATCAGCATTCATTTTTCAAATTAAATTTAAAAGTCTGCAGTAGTTACTCAGAAGATTGGCAAGTTTTACAAATAACATCACCAAGCCTTTTAGAAAGAAACACAGCCGCATTAGAATGGAGTCATTAGGCAATACATTTATTTTGAAGCCAATTAACCTTTTGTCAGAGAAATGTCGGAGCTGTAATGGTTTCAGCAGTGGAGGTCAGCCTGTAACAGAGGCACGTATGACAGCGATTACGCTGTCTGACATATGCTGTAGACTGAGACTACAGCTGTGGAATGAGAATCTGCCTTCGTTTGTATTCTGCTCTGCATTTTCAGGGAGCAGGCAATCTTGACCTATCCATTTAGGTAATTAAAGCTTCTATTTGGAAGTGTCCTGCAGGAAGGTGAAATGTGGGGGAGATAAATGGCTGCTGCTCACTGTATCCAGCCACTTCCATCATTTGATGGACTGCCTGAAACAGGCTGCATTGCCAGGTCCTCATAAAAATAGAGATGAATTGGGCAGGAGACAATTCTCTAAGGCAAAGCAACTCTGTCATCTTCCTTTTTGCAGCATATAATTTAATCGTTAGCCAAGGTAGACAGCTGACTCAGGGGCCTTTCTCTAATGGCTTCCCCACCATCTTCCATTTGCTAAGAAATTATTTCAGTTTACTTACTTACAAGCTAACTTTGTTTGACAATGAGAGATGTCATTCCAATAAGCTCAGCTGCTTGTCACAGCTGTGCCAGGACTTACCTTCCAGGCGATTTTGTTTCCTTTACTATCATGCTCAAGGGCAATTGGGAAGTCTCCTCGCTCATAGAACTTGCGAAATGCTGTGGGCTTTGTTGGTCTTTCTTTAAATGCTCCTGCAATTGGGGGCCCTCTTACCTTAAAAAAAACCAAAACAAAACAAAAAACCCCATAGTTCAGTGGTAATATATTTTTAGAAAAAGCCTAATCCATATGTCTCAAAATAGAAACGGATACGAAAGAAGAATAACATTGATCTCCCAAATGACAGTTTTCTTTCTTCTTTACATGTTATACCTCACTTCTTTGAAAGTACACTTTGGCAATGATCTACAGATATCGTTAACTGCGGGTTTTTTTGTTACCACTTTCAGATTGTCGCTTTAAAACTGTTTATATTTCAAAGTAGCTATCTCCATTATGGCAGCATTTTTAAGCAAGAATGAAACACCAAGAACATATTGACATTATGTAGTAGAAGTTGTTGGAAAATCAAACATTTCTCCTTTTCCTGTTTGTTTCTTTCTAGAAGTCATTTTACTTGATTTCCATGTAATATAACTGTCCCCACCTTCCATTCATTGTCTTTCCCTGGCCATTACGTGATCTCCTTCACCATATTGTTTCCTCAAATGCTATGGATCTGGCTTTCATATAACTTCCAGCCCTTCAGTACTGATGGCTGAAGCACTGGAAGAAATGAAGTCTCTCAGATCTCTCCTCTCTGCCTGTGAAAAAATTTGATTTAGCTCGACTTAGTTCCTTATCTGAGTTATTGCTGGTTAGCATATTGTGTAGCCTGAGTGCCTGAATGCCAGTCCAATTCCAAAATGCCACGCTGGAACTTTTTTCTCAGCCAAACATAGTAGTAACAACAACTAACAATTGGCACTAAGATAACAGAATTTCGAGTACTTATACGAAATCTATTGTTTAAGCTAATTAACAATGCTAATCTCAAATGCTAGAAGAGACTATAAGAGCTAAACTAATCTCAAATGTCCTTGACAACTGATTCTTCCAAGAAACTCTTGCCTTTTTTTTGTTTTATAGCCATATATCTGGGATAAGAACTTCCTACAATTCTCTGTGTATGTCCTTTGTCAAAAATGCCCTTATGACTTGCTACCTTTTATAACATAGAAAGTGTCATTTTCAGAAAAAGGTGAGATCTTCAAGGATCATAAATCATATCCAGTATTTTGTATTGTTCTATTTGTCTCTCTGTCTTCCGTGACCCTTACGTTAGTTTCTAGCAGTACAGACATTCAGCTTTCCAGGGAATGCAAACATGTAACATCCTTTGTTTGATTTGTGCTATTCTGTAATTTAGCTGTGCTAACTACAGATCTAAAGTCGACTTGGCACTTTTTTCCTCCAAAGTATTTTGACATAATTTTCCACTGTCTGAGGTAAAGGGGTCCACTAGTGATATGCCTACACTCTACTACAAATTAAACTAGGGCTACTAAACTGTGACCTATTGTTGCATATTGCTGTCATTGATAGACCATGTCTAGTGAAAACAGATTTGATAATGCATAGCTGTAACTTTGCTTAGTAAACACATCTGCAGCAGCTGAGAGTAATACTCCAAGAAAAGTATTTCTAACCAATGTAAATAAATCTACACTTACTGTTCTGCAGAGGAACAATTTGTTCTGTGCCACTAGTATAAGTACTTTCACTTGTCTTTAATTTTTTTTTGCATTTCAGGCAAGTCTATGAGTTGCTATTCATTTGAGGCCCCTAGAAAAGCATCTATGTTCTTTTTGTATATTTTTCACACACAGGACCTTCACATGTCCTTTAAAACATTACTTTCTGAACAATATTAGGAGTCACTGTTCTATTAAATTTTAACTTAAATTATTGATAAAGAATATGTTGTCTTGATCACATGACACATAATCTTAATTATTTCCTGCCAACTATCACCATTAGAGGTAATTAATGCAATCCCAAACTGCATCTTATCTGAAACCAAACATTTTCTTCTTCCCAACTCATGTTAGTAAATTTGCTATCAACCTTTTTCTACTGCACCTTTACAGATTTTCTAGAAAATATGTTTTTGTTAATTTGACTTCTTCCTATTCTTTATTCAGGAACAAAGAAACTAGAAGGACTAAAAGGATCTTGGTTACCAAATCCATTCTGTTGTGCATTATCCTTACTTCAATGGTTAGAAACCACATCTTAAATAGTATGCCTACTCTGATCTGCCATCTCAAAAAAAGATATGGTAGAATTAGAAAAGGTTCAGAGGAGAATAATGACTGAGGGTATGGAATGGCTTTCACAAGAAAAGAATAAACTGGGAAAATGATGACTAAGGAGAAATAAAATGGTCTATAAAAGATCTAGAAAATCATGACTTCGTGGAGAGGATGAATAAGGACAGATTTTCCACTGTCTCTTTCAGTAAAAGTATAGGGCATCAAAAAATCTAGTCAGTGACAAGTTTGGAACAAACAAAAGTGGTTATGTATTCACGCAGCAAGTAGTGGATTTATGGAACTCCTTGCCAAAAGTCGGTGTTGGAAATCCTAAAAGTTTCTGTACATTCAAGTTGTGACTGGAAAAGTTGACGAAAGAGAAATCTGTTCAGGTTTACTAAATCCACATTATCAGTGATCAGAAATAAAATGAGTATTATCCTTTTTTATGCAATACAGTCTGTCTGGTAGATCTCTTAACATTACATTTAGTCTCTCATGGCCACATCACACTGGCATCTCATAGTTCTCCTTTGATTAACTGCCACAGCAACTATCTTTTCCAGTTGATGAGCTCTCTGTTAATAACAGAATTTCTTGTCATTAAAGTGCATTATCTTGTACTTTGTACTACTATATTTAATTCTATTTCTATTACACCAGTTCTCAAGGGCTTCCACTTCCATCTGTGTGACATTGTGATCTTCATCTGTTTTAATAACAACTCCAAACATTATGTCAACTATAAATTTCATTATGCAATCCTATTTTTTTTTTAAGTTCACTAATGAAAATATTAAGTAAGGTTAGCCCTAAAACCACTTCTTAAGAAATTCCATTAATAACTTTCACCTATTATCATATCTCTCATGTCAACATTACATGTCATTATTGTCTCCACTTCAATATGGAGTTTCTTACCCATTTTACGCATCTTATAATTCTTGTACGGTATAACTAGCAAAGTAGTGTGTATAACTAGAGAAGTAGCAGCATAACAAATGCTTGAAAATAGTCTAGAGAGAGAGCTGTTGTTTTTCCCTTTGTCTTAAGGATGTTTTTCTTGTCAGTTTGGTCTGTAATAGGCATGGAGACCTTTTAAATACCAGGAAGAGCAACTAACTCCAAAGCAATGAAACGATCTAGACAGGAATGAGCCAAAGATCTGCCTAGAACAAATAAATATCAACGATTAGGAAGAGAGTGGAACTGTCCCTGCATTGAAGAAATGGTACCTCGCATGATTGAAGAGTACTGTTGCTCTGCTTTAAGTTTATTACATGGAGACAATTTGTTCCTTTTGTTTGCATCTGAGAAAAGCAGATTACGAGACATTCGCTAGAGTGGCTGCATTGAGCTAATACTGTTTACATTTTACAAATAGTTTCCTTTCCTTCCTATCTTTATTACTAGGGAGACCATCACTATCATATTTGGTATTCTGAACACTGTTCTCTAACTCAGACCTCTCTTTGGGTCATTCTAGCCATGCATCTTCAACAGTCTGCCTGAGGAAAAGAATATGTGTATGATTTACTTTTTCACTTTTTATATATCCTATTCTATTTTGTATTATGTATTTATTTTCCTATACTCAGATTTTAAGTAGCTCTTTCTGAGACCAGACTTCTTTTTGTTTTCTATTTGCAGACTATGCAAGGAATGCTAGTCACAGATTCAGGTTAATTGCTATAAAAAAGTAATAAAAGAGCAATAATTAAATTCTGGAACAGAGTATCCACAGTGAGAAGCTGTCTCAAAATCTTTAGGCCAGACAAGTTCTCCAGGAAACAAAGTCAACTTTACTTCTTTTTTGCTTTTCATACAGAAGATATGTTTCTCACAATAGAAAACTGTTCAACAGTCTTTTCTAACAGCTGAATGACCATTCTTAATAGCTCTTTTCCTCATGCAGATTTAGCATTTCTCCACGTATAACTCATTAGGACCTTCCTAGCTGTAATGTGACAGTTTCTGAAGACACATCTGGTCCAAAATTTCAGAATGTAGAAATCAAGAGGGGTAATACCTACTGATCCTGGTAACAGTTGAAAAAATCTGATTTACTGAGCTGCTTACATAAACTATGCTTTTCAGAATCTTACAGAAATGTTATGGCTTGAACTTTTAGGGTAAAAGACTAATATGCTTTTACTGGCTCATAGGCAGCTGGTCACAAAGGGAGTTTCTAGAGGTTGGTATTGGATCTGATACTGTTCAACGTCTTTATAAAGGATGTAGATGACAGAACTAAATGCTTGCTTACCAAGTGTGTGGATCATACCAAACTGGGAAGAGAGGTACTATACACCAGAAGGAAGAGCCACCGTGCTGAGAGGTCTTCACAGACTAGCAGACCAGGCCAACAAGAATTGCATAGATGTAATGTCTTGCACATGAGATGATTGATAGAATAATCCCAAACAGCAGTACAAGCTGGGTGGCATCTGACTAGTTGGGGTGTAGCTTTGCTGAAAAGTACCTGGGGATTCTTGTGGACAGCACTAAACTTGGGCAAGCAGTGCCTTTGCAACAATGAAGGCAGAATGAGCCCTGGGTTGCATCAGTAAGGGTATAGTCAGCAGATCAAGGATACCCACTCTATTGACATTTGTTAGGACACACTGGAATATTGTGTCCAGTCTGGTCCTCCCAGTTCATGACAGAAACTGAAAAAAAGGGAGAAGGCCTAGCAGAGGACCATGAAGATCATTAGAGGTTTAGAGGTCTTGACAGAAGGTTCAAGAAACTTGATGTGTTCAGCCCAGAGAAGAGAAGGCTGAGGGAAGGATCTAATCACAGTCTTCCAACCCCTAACAGATAGTTATAGAGAAGACGGAGGTGTTCTCTTCAGAAGGATGCACAGGACAAGGGACACCAGGTGCAAATTGCTTCAAGGGAAATTGTGTCTGGATACAAGAAAAGAGTTCTTCACTGTCAGAAAAAATTAAACACTGGAATAGGTTGCCCAGAGAAGTGGTGGAATCTCCCTGAAAATATTCAAGATTTGGCTTGGCAGGGACCTAAAAAAAACAAATCTAAGACCCAGCTTTCAACAGAAGACTGGACCAGATGATCTCCAGAGGTACCTCTCAGCTAAGGCTTCTCTGTGATTTTATGTTGCTAAGTAAAATATACAAAAAGAAATCACACAATGTTTTTCCTTGTGATAATGAGTTTTGCCTTCTTACATTTTATATTGTTACAATTACTGACTAAAAAGGTCATTCTGAAAGTATTCCATTTATTGGAAAAACAGTAACAAATACTATCTTGTTCAACCTAACAAAAATACTTCATTGCAACATAGCTAGAAAGATTAAGATTAGAGTTCCAGTTAATTAAAGGCTAATACTCATGATGGCAAAGTATATGAAGCAATAAACAGTTTCTGAGGTTCGTTAAATGCCAAAGAGAAGTTGAAGAGTTTGATAATTGCAAAACTAATTTATTGTAATTCTGTGCCATTGAACTATGTGACAAGATAAAAGATACAAGCCATTAAGCAAAGAAAAAAAAGGAGAAAGACCATATTTCTTTCATTGACTCATGGGCATTTAAAACCATTGTATCAGGTCGCATTCTCACACTTTTCAGTGATGGCACATTAGGAAAATGACTAAGAAAAATTATTTGAAGTCAGGTTTAAACAGTGATTAATTATTTGAAGACTGAATTTTCCAAATTTCCTGAGTGTCAAACTGTCTGCATACTCAGGGACCTAAACAGATCCCTGCATAGGATAACTGGTGATTTTCATGAAAACTAACACTAATTTCATGAGCAGTTTGAGCCAGACAAAAGTTGACACCGACACAGAGGTAAGTGGTCTTTCCGACCTCATGCGCCTGCATGCTACCACAATGCACTGCCCTCCATTAATGACAGAAGCTTTCAGGTAGGTATTCAGAGGACAAGATCAGGAACAAAGGGATGGTTTTGTTTTGTTTTGGGTTTTGGTGGTGTTAGTTGAGGGGTTTTTTTGTTAAGTTGATTTGTGGAGTATTAGATCCTTAGGGTGGTTACTGCAAAGATGAGTGAACACTTAAGCTGGCAGAAGGGAGGGAGCAGCATGGAGTGGGACAGGAAGAAATAGGTGACTGATGCTTCAAGGAGAGGTGCTGAATTTATATTGAACACCAAGAATTAATTGTACATACAGTTTCTTATCTGCCTATGCAGATATAGGTTGTTTTATTCAAATCAGGAGTCAGTAATTTTTCAAGTGCTATGTGGAAAATAAAAGATGTGATCACATATTAAGTTGTAGGGATTCAGGATATTAAGAAACTACTGTTTTTACTTCCTAAAGTAGAATGGACTGAGATCCTACTGTTGTTATATGATATGCTATGTTTAATGAAATGATATAATATGTTTAATATGTTATATTAAAAAAAAAAGACCAGTGACATTGTAATCAAATTTAATGGTTAAAGACATATCTTTATTTGATTAGCCCAGGTTAATGCATTTAGATGAGAATTGGGAAGAATGAAAAAACTTCCATTTTTTTGACTGCCAAGTTTCTTACAGGAAGACTGGAATTTAACCTGATCCTTTTACCTTTTCTCCTCACAAAAAAAAAGCATCAAATTTATTTTTTAAGCTATAGGGATCAAAAGTTATATGACCACTCAATTGTCTTTCTTACCTAAAAAATGCAATCTTCCTTGAAAATATAATACCACATTATCATCTTGAAGAGCAAAATTTTCAGAAATAAAATCATAAATCCTATTTCTTTGTATTCAAACTGAAAAATATATTTGTATAAAATTGCACTGTATCCACAGAATGGAGTCTACTAATGCATGCTGCTGTCTCACGGACATGTAAAAGTGATGGCATCAAGGAAATGTTTGTGTAACCACTGACAGGATCTTTGTCTCATTCTCCTCTTGTACTGATGTTAAACTAACACTCTACTTGGCTAATGCAGCATAGTCCAACTGGCAACTCACTTATTTCCCCACAGGAAAAATCACCATTCATTTCCTTGTGTACTGGAGCCAGAAGCTGCTGCCAAATCCTAATGTAAACCTCAAGTAAAAAGGAAGATATATTAAATAAGTCAAATAAATTACACCATGCAATGATGAAATGATCAAGCTAGCAGGAATAAAGGCCAAATAATATACCTAGCACTATGCAGTGCCATGGTGACACGCAAAGCTTTCCTAGAATCATCAACAAGGCCCTCATCCATATAGTGAGCTCTTAACCTGGCTCACCAGGCAACAGTACAGCACTGCCTAGTTACAACTTGTGCTGAGAGAGGAAGCCTACGTGCAAAAGCTATGATCCCCAGTTTGTGGTTCTGGAGTTAGTATGCACATAGGCACCTTATGTGTTTCTATACTTGTAACACAGGCAAGCCCATCATCAAGACAAGCCCAGCAATCATGTTTGAGAAAACATCAAGATTTTGCAGTTACCTACCAACACAACAGAACAATAGCATGATAATAGTATTTGGTGACATATCCACAGATTTTCTAATAAACTTAAGTAATAGTAGTAGTAAAGACATGGAAACACAAATCTTAGCAAGTGTTAACAATCAGAATCTGCACTGGGCACCCCCAAGAGTGTCTGCTCTGTCTGGCAATAAGCAACAAAGCCTGTACTGCTCTGTCTTCATTTACTGATCCTAATTTGATTAAACTAACATAGGTGGTTAATACATTCCACAATCATGTTTTGATTTTGCTATGCAGACATACTGAAAATGAGAAACTTCAAATGACAGAAGAGGCAGAATAAGATGTCCCTATAGGTACTCTTGAGTTCCACATTAATTCCTTTTATTTAATATCAATATCACAAGCATTCAATATCAAAAGAACATGATCCATCAACAGGTATCAGACAAAAGCTTTTTATATCCAAAAAGAAACAGGGAGATCTTCACATGTGCCACTCTTGATATGCTTTAAATGGTGCCACATCTAACGCTTAAAAGCTGCTTCTGGGGCTACTGCTCAAATCTGGACCACAGATCAAAGCCCATCTCATAGCTTCAAAAGTCAAAATGAGAGAAATCAATTTTAAGACCCCAAAATGAAACTACTGATAGAAGGTCAGCAAACATTACAAATGCTTCTAAAGCACCAGAACTTGAAAGAAAAATCAGACATGTGATTTTGTACAAAGATATTGTATCTCATTATTGCCTTGAGACACTACTGAAAGTAAGTCAGAGGCTGCATGCAGAATTACTCTATTTCATCACCTCAGAAATGTTATTTTTGATTGGGGAAAAGATAAGCTGTTTTGATAAGCCAGATGTGCCTATGTTACAAACTGCTCTACAGCACTTTGTTCTCAGAAGGTCCTCCATCTCTTATTCTCTACTGGAGTATATTGTAACTATTTCATATCATTTAGATTTCTCTCCTGATGCTTGCCAAGCAATTTCCTTTAATGCAAAGGGAGAAGAGTGACAACTGCTAATATATTTCTCTCCTTCTTCCAGTCTACAGATGAATACAGTCTTTTTTTTGTTGCTTTATTAGTTTCACAAGGCTTTCTGGTGCATCAATTGCACTAAATCTGGGAGCCTTCTAAATTTTTCCTGATTGTGGAAATTCTTCCATCTGCACTCTAATGTTTAGAAAAATATAAATTCACTGTGAGTACATTTTTATTCATTTTTCAGCTGGGATCACAAGTGTGCTTCTGAAGTGGCATCCAATTGCGGTTCACATCATGAAGCAGTTTCTAAGTGGAGGAACTAGAGTCCTTTCAGACAATAGTCAGTCTGAATGAAGAAAAACCCTGAAACGTGTAAAACGTCATATCCTCAGCCTCAGCTCTTTTCCTTTGGTGATCCTCTCCTATTGGCCTGCACTGCTCCCTGATGTAGAAGTAACCACAACATTCCTTATGGCTGCATATGTATTTTTGGATGTCAAATCTACATACTGCAAGTTTTAAGAACGTTGTTGGCTAGGAAAAAAAAATAAACACGTGGCTTTTATTTTTTTTAGCAATATATATGATTCAATTACAATTTTTCTGACTTCTGTAATCTTTTGTTCTTTATAATGCTCCTATACATTATCATGGCATATCTGTGTGTATTTCAAAGTAAAGAACAGTTGGTAAAACTGTAAAACATTAGGAGAGTTATTCTCAGCCTATTTTGCGTTTCCATCACACACACGTGTATGAAGGTCCATGCTGGAATACACCTAACATCCTAACTTATTATTGTGACCCTGACAGAGGATATCTAGGGAAGAGAATTAAAACAAGGCCATAATACAGCAATCCTGCTTCTTGTTACTCTAAATTGCCAAAGTCCTGCCCTCCCTTCCACTTGGATCTATACTATCTCTTCTCTTACACTAATTTTGGTGTTTGCCTGGTCCTGCACTGCGCCATTTCAATGATTTGATCTGCCAGGAAACTTTTCACATTATTTTGCTAAAGTATTTTTTTGCTGGACAATGTACTGAAATGGTTCAGCAGAGTTGGAATGCCACCACAGTTGCTGAAAGTGAAGGAGAGGGAATGGCATGCCCATGGTAGCTAGAATTCAATTAACTGAAGCTGCTACAGAACCAAATCTGTTAAGAGGTTAATATTTTTTCCCTGGCAGTTATTCCATACCTAGGACGTGGCAAATAAGCCTCATTATGTGTTTTGGTAAGTAAGTTTTCTGACACTGACATCTTGTGTAGGTCTAATGTGTTCCATTGGAAAGCTTAATTCCAAAAGCATAATAAAAAATTCTTTTGAATTATTTAAACATTAATTTTTGGGGGGTGAAAAACAAGTGATAGATAGGGAGAATAACAGGTGAGATGACAATAAGGAGCCTATGACAGCAACTTTCAGAATATATTGAAATAACACTAACTCCTATTAGAACTGTGGAAACAAACTTATCTCCATATCATGGAAAAATTAAAAATATAGAAAATTCTCTTTGTTCCAACTGGGAACAGTGTCTGAAAATATCTAGGCTTTTCACAAAAGAGAACAGGGCCCTCTTGGGTCAGTCAGCTTTTGAATCACTGGTTTAGTAGCCCTTAGATGAATCACTTATCTGAAGACATAGACTCTGAAAGGCTGGATTGACCTGTGAGCTAGCCAGAAACTTGCTTGGGTCATGATAGAACATTGTTTAAACAATTAAACACTGGACCAAAAAGGTAAAATCACTGCATTCTAATTCTGATTGTGACGGACTCCATCTGTGGTTTTGGTGACACAACATTTTGGCACTAATTTCCCATTTTAGAACTGGATTAGAATTATTTGCCAACCTTATAAAAATCCAGAAGGTCAAATGGGGTTGTGATGAGTTAGCTATCACCTTTCATAAAGTCATGCTTTAGCTCTCTATAGAATGCACCTGGAAACTTGCCATGGCTAGAGGCTTCAGCTAGCAGAACAATTACTACAGGGCCCTGATTATGCCCCCATGATTAAAAAAAATGCACAAAATCCTATCCTATGGCTATCTTCAATAGTAAATTACTTGACTGCATGTGAAGAGATGGAATAGGAACACTAAAAGCAACAGCTAAAGAGGAAAGGAGAGGAATGGTGGATTCCTCATTACCCCTATTACCTATCCTCATTTGCCCCATCTTGAGTAAACAGCACAGTTCTATGACCAGACTCCGTATGTCCTACAGTCCTGTATACGTTTGCCCACCTACTACATTTTTAGTCTGAAGAACCAAGTGGTAGAACTGAATACCGAACCACTGGGAGAAGCCATTATCTATTAAAAAAAGTTGTGAAATCAGAAGCCCCTGAAATAGGTTAAGAAATTGCTTAAAAAGCTACTACATATTTTATTGACTTCATCAAGTATTATTTATAGAACACAACAAAGGTAACCTGAGCTTAAAAAGAACAAAAACTTTGTATCTAAAGAGCCAAAGCAGTTCCATTTTCTTTCCAACTTCATGTGTGACATGCTTCCAAAACCCAAAAAAATTAGAAGAATGATGGATCTGAAAGCAAGATGACACCAACAGCTGGATGTAAAATTATCCCCCCCAACTCCACCTCTTTTTAAACATAAAGGAAATGAACTGTTTTTAATTACTAACTTCTGTTGCATCACTTGATAAAGTAAGTTTACCCACTATTGTTCAGTTTGAGAATTATTGCTGAAATATTTATAAAGCATTTAGTAGTTGCTTATTTAGGAACACTTCCTTATCTGCCTTAAACAGATAGAAAATCTCACATGTAGGAAATAATTCCTGGTGTGCTATAACCACAAAATTCAGATATAATAATATATCAAACACTATTGATAGAAATAGGAAAACTTTTATGAAACGTGATGATTTTTAAATGAAAAATAAAAGACATTATTTCAACCAATATTAGAATATGATTAAATCCAAATGCCCCAAAGTGTATTCAAGCCACTATATTTCTATTATAACTTTGACCATTAAGTTGATTGTAGGTCTTAGCTTACTCCCCATGCAGGTGTTAGTAGGCTGCACTTATTAAGTGAATTGCCAACCTTTCTTGATGAGCAAAACTCAGAAGACAGTTTCATACTTTACTTTTTGAGATCTTAAGCCATAGAAGTGAAGGCCTTTAACTCATAATGAGAGAGTATGTTATACGCATGTTCGCTCTGACTGCAGCAATAAATTGTGAAATCTTGCATTTTTGTAATAAACTTGAAAAAAACAATATTTACCAATAACAGGACAAATTTTTAAGATTCCCCCCAAAACAATCTTTCCATATGTTACATATTTTTCTTTCCTCAAATTACTTTATGAATAATATACTATATTGGAAACACTTCTGCTTTAACACAATTCAAAAGAACATGCCTGACTATATGCATCTGATGATTTCTGCTGAAATCAATATATCCTTATAGCCACAATTCACATTAAAATTAATATGATATGATAACATTTTTCTGGTTTTTTATATGAATGAAAGCAGCTTCTTATGCTATCATGAACATTATTATCAATAACAGTAGAAATCACTGTCACATGAACTGATGCCATTGTCAAAAAGCCTTTCAACAAGCACTCATAGTCAGCCATTTGACCATCTGTGCCTTTTGCAAAGTACACCCTACAAAATATTAAACTGCCAGTGACAACACAGAGAATAGACTTAGCATAGTTGATATGTTACCATATTTACCAGTAGTTTAACCAGGTTTCAAAAAATGGTGTACCAGAAAGCATATGTTAAAAGCCTTTTTTGCATATCTGAGTGGGGTTCTCAGGTGACTTAGTGGGCTGTTCTAAGGCCTTTAGGAGAATCTTAAAATCTTAGGACAATCAGCATTCTCGAAGCTATACATACGTTCTCTACATAGGAGACGTTCTGCCTCTATCTGTTAAAATTTATCTCCATGTAATATTTGAGTTATCTTCATGCTTCTTTCTTTATCTAGTTAATTGAAAGCCAGTCTAGCACTTTATTTATTTCTTTGTTATCATTAGAAACAAATGCAGAAATTCTACACACATGAACCCTTCACTTCTATTCCCTTCGTCTAGACATATACATGCAGCTTGTCAAGATCTGGTTTGGGGTGTAAAGTTTCATCTATGCGAGTATTTTTTCTACTTATCTAATTGCCTTAGCTCTTTCAGATTCAAATCTATTACCAATGATTGTGTAAGATATTATTGGGACAAACTAGTAGCAAGAATAGTAGTTCTACCACCATTTTTTAAAAGACCATTTGGGCAGGAGTTGATATTAACTGTTTGGACATCATGATGTCTCAGGTATGTGGTAAAGTAGAGCTAGATTAACTTTTCTTACTTAATGTCAAGGCCCCCCCTTTTTAAAAAAAATTTTAGTATTGTTTTTGTGATCCATTATTTCTGCCATGTTACCAAAAATGTCTTGAAATATTACAAATCTCTCTCTTTTCAGTAAGCTGATTAGTTTTAGACTGGAGAGTACTGACAGGGGTTTTTGGACTTTTTTTGCCACTTTGAAAAGAAGTCTGAGACTCAGATTCTTTTCAGCATCATCATCATTCACTGATGTAGGCTGTCCAACTGCTTCAGTTGTAATTTCCTCAGTTTCTTTCTGCATAAGATAATTAGACCTTAAAATGTCACTTCAGCAGCTTGCTAGCCTTCCTGTCCTATATATGTATGGGATTATAGATTCAGCTAGATACCATTTCTTCATTATTGCATATATCTTCTATTCCATCTAGACTTGAAATAACTCAGAAGACTGACCTAAGTTTTTCTATGGTTCACAGGAATCTTCCTGGCGGTATATCTTTGCATAGGAAGACATCTTCTATATAGCTAGTCAAAACACAGTTTTCACAAATTTTTTGGAGCACATTTCATTCTTTGCACTCCAAGAATCCCCACGACAGATGTGGAGCTTTTTTCTTTATCTTCCAGCAAATATCACCAACTATGTATTTTCTTTTCCTCATCATGATTATTTCCTCTTCTTATAGTCCTCATCATCTCAGGAGCTGATCTGCTAGGGTGCTGATGGGAGCAGAATCTTAACCTCCCCCAGTTCTGAGCCTAGCAGGAAGCATGAAGATCCTCACAGGCAAAAGTCAAAGGGCAGAAACAGAGTATCTTCAGTATATTTTATCCGCAAACTAGCTATAACTACCTACACAGCAAATGCATAAAACTTAATAATTTTCTTTTCTTGGTGATTTGAAGAGTCTCAAAATAAACAAGGACCTTTTTACTCATGAGAAACTGAAAGGTATGCACAATGGCATGCACAAAGGTGTGCACACTGTGCATACCCCTTCCAGAATAAAAGTGGTTCTTTCATATGTTATGCTGTTTTTCAGTCAAACTATGTCTAATTCATCCCACTTTTTTGTGTTGTAACATCCACATTCATACTCAATTCAGTTTAAACTGACACCTCCAATTTACTGTGTACATACTCCTTACACAACAAAAGGGCTGGTTCTGGCAGAAAAGGGAGAATGCCCTAGCCATGGGAGTACACAGTATTGGGATGCTTTTTTCCTAGCATCTTCTGATGTAGTTTTATATGCTACATACACTATTGTGAGCAGGGACTGGAATGAAGTTATCTAGTTTCAACATGGATTGCCCTAATCAAGTTATTTTTATCTTCTTTCTTGCATATTTTGCATACAAGTAGTTCCTACGAACTTCAACAGTTTCAACATTTAATACAACACACTGTGGTTCTAGAACCCTTGACAATATCATTTTAATTGATTAAATAATGATTAAGTCATACCCCAAATGCATCTGTTCCAGTGCTATAACTCTTTAAAAATCTAAGGTTTCCATATCACAGATGAGTGTAAGACACCTCCAGGATACTACCATAAAACAATACTTACTGAAAAACGTATTCCTGAAATTTATTAATAAACTAAAAAAAGAAAATAAATTAAGATGGAACTATGAAGAAACTGTTCCACATAATATCTAGAAAAGCATGTTAATAATAAAACTATTAATAAAACTCCCAAATGGAAAATTGTATCAAAATTGTACAGATAAATTGAAATGAAGATTACTGTCTCTATATGTTAGTCAAAAGTGATTGTTCCAAACCCAAATAAACTAACCACACTAGCAGTTGAAAAGTATACATTATAGACTAGGGTGATAAATAGGTTGATTACTAATGTTTATAATTAGTAACTGGAAACTTTCAGTGGGTATTTTTTATTTATTGAGTCCTAGCTCCTTAATACAGATACCAAGAAACTAGAGTGCATCAGAAAATCTAGCACCATGAACAACGAACTGCTATAATTACATTGAACAATGTAATATAAAAACTATCTTTTCGCATTTCACCAAAGTTCTTGAAAAGTAGGCACAGTCTCAGGGAATCGCATTCTTTCTACGCTTAAAATGGGAACATTGTTTCTACCCTAATTATAGAATTATTATCACCACTTCATAAAGACAATAAAGAATAACAAAGATTTTAAATTGATGGTTAGTGTATTTTTAGCCTGGTATTCTAAGGAAAGAAACTAATCAGGCTTCTATAAAGCTGTATGCTCTCCCTTCTATAACTTTTGAGTACATTGGTCAATTACAAAAAAAATTCAGAGTTTTAAAGGGATACAATTAGAGTCGTAGAAGATTTGTGAAACCCTGCAGCCAGGTAAAGAAGGCAGACCTCAATTAATATTCAACTGAGGGAGGGATGGTAACATGAATATATCAGTTAAATGTTCTGTTTTACCTGTTGCAAGCTATTCTGTCTGCCTGTACGATCTGTCCAGTTAGCATGTGTAGCTCAGAAACAGCAGCAACATGTACTTCTCTCCCAGACAATAGTTAGCAGATATAGGAGGGTTTGGGAAAGGGGGAAGAGAGAAAATAAGTAGAATTCATACTCAGGGAAAAGGGTATGAGAAACAGACATCATTGGGAAACAAGCCTTTATTACTTTCTTCACTTATAAAATAATTTACTTCTTTACAATGCTCTGCTCACTTTTGCCTTCTTAATAATAAAAGGGCCACGATGAATGTACTTATTTTTATCAATGTATCTTAAGAGTTACCCGAGGTATCACTATATTGTGTAACCCCACACAGTTTAACATACACTTTAAAATTGGTGATAAAGTCACTGAATGTCTGTAAAAGCCTGGCTAAAGCACTGTCATACCTTGCATCACAGCTAAAGGTATGAGTTAGTTTGATAAGAAAAGGAAAGAAATAAGTTTTAAATACCTCCCTTTCCTCTACGGACTAGTTTTAATGCTGTAGCTTTGGTAAAGATTCAATTCCTGGTCCTATGATGAGATGATGTTTCCTCTCTCTCTACTGTAATGGTGATCATTCTCACTAAGCTCTATTCTCAAAAATATTTGCATGAGGTTTTTCCTCCCTTTTCTCAGAAGGCAGCTATAGTTCACTGTACTTTAACTCCATGAAGATTTTAATATTGAAAATTAACACCTTCTAACTGTTTGGTTTTCAGGATGTATCATCGTATCGACACAGGTAAATATTCTCCATGGAGATAGAAGTTAAATCATAATAAAAGATTCTTGGGACTGTATTAACATTTCTATTCTTTCCTCTACCTTCCTACTGCTTGAGAACTATAATCTCAAGAATATGCAGCACAGGCACATTGAAGAGGCCATGAAAGTGGAAGTCAGTCAGTCATGACCAAGAACGCAAACTAAGAGTATAAAAGGAAGGCACTGTAATACATGGTTTTTATCTGGTGGGTCATTAAAATTTAAAACTATTTATCTAAATTTTGATAGAGTCATATATGTTATACAATTCAATTGCTAGAATAGTGTAGGCATCTATATACATTAGCTAATGCTGATTATTCTCTCTGATGTGGTAAAAATAACATCTACCTACTGGTAACTAGTCATTAGGATATGCACATATCCAAATTAAGTGTTACAATATTTTGCAATAACTAATAAAAAACCTAACAAAATTAGAATATTCATGAAATAACATTTACAGAAACACTCTTCACAATCTATGGTATTGACTGAGGATTACTTTCATTTGTAAACTGGAGAGTTCACATGTATTTCCACTCAAATAACAGCAATTCCATATGCTTATGGAATGACATGAATGCTACTAAAACACTATTAATGATATTTTCAAGGTTTATACAAGTTTATTAGTCAAAGTTAAGAAATACAAATTGTATTGGGTCTGGCTGAGATGGAGTTAATACTCCCCATAGCAGCCCTCATAGCACTGTGCTCTGCATCAGTAGCTAGAAAGGTGTTGATAACACACCAGTGTTTTGGCTACTGCTGAGCAGTGCTGGCACAGCATCAAGGCTGTCTCTCCAACATTTTTGCCCCCCCCTCAACGGCAGGCTGGGGCAGGGCGAGATCTCGGGAGGGGACATAACCAGGACAGCTGACCTAAACTAACCAAACAGATATTCCATACCATATGACGTCAGCTCAGATATAAAAGCTAAGTAAAGGGAGACAGAAGGGGGGCATTTTTTGTCTTCAGGAGCAACCACTACGCGTACTGAAGCCCTGCTTCCCAGGAAGTGGCTAGACATCGCCTGCTGATGGGAAGTAGAGAATAATATCATTTGTTTTTCTTTGCTTTCGCGCGCGACCTTGGCTTTCAGTTTATTAAACTGTCCTTATCTTGACCCACGAGCCTTTGGTTATATTTTCTTCCCCCTGTCCAGTTAAGAAGGGGGAGTGATAGAGCGGCTTTGGTGGGCACCTGGCATCCAGCCAGGGTCAACCCACTACAGTCCATTTTGGCGCCCAACGTGGGGCAAGACAACGGCAGTTTTGCATTAAACGTGCCATAGCTAGTTATTAAGTGGCAAGCTCCTGTGCAGGTCACGGAGCTTGTTGCCTGCTTGCTTATCTCTACCTTGCTGAGTTTGGGAACATGGTAACACAAATAATGGCTGTGTGCTTTGCCCTGGCACTGATGGCTTTGCTGTGCTGTGGGAGCTATCTTGTGGGGAGAATGAAGGAACTCGGGAACATGCTAATACAAATAATATCTATGTGCTTTGTCCTGGCACTGATGGCTTTGCTGTGTTGTGGGAGCTATCTTGTGGAGGAGATGAGGGAACACATCTCCCTCTCCCTACCGGGCATTGATGTGAATGGTTTTATTATGCAGGCTCCTGAGGTCCTTGTTCACCCTTATGTGAGTTGTTCAGTACTAATAATTAATACTGGTGGTATATTATGGGTATTGTGGAATCTGGTCTCGTCCTGGTATAAGAGAAGACAAGTTTTGGGTGAGGCAATACTGAAATGTGCCCTCAAGCGACCGGTCCCTGGGTGGCAGGGTATATGGAAGGATTTGGGCAGATTCCTAGGACGGTTATCACCTCCCATAATCTGGGACTTTACACCTGAACAGGCAAGTAACCCTGGCAAACTGACGCGCCACCTGATAGAAGGGTGCCTTGCCTATCCCAATGAAAACCAGCAGCTTCTCGCACTGTACTGGGGCCTGGCCTATGCCTACCGAGCCATAGTTCAACACTCTCAGAGGACCACGGTCGAGGCAGGGACCCAAACAACAACAACAACTACAGTAATTGCCCCAATAGTGAAAAAGAAACAGTGGACGAGGAGATCAACAGGTCCATACCATCGATTAGTGAGGGAAGAAGAAGAAGAAGAGGAAAGGCTTAATCTAGAAGCTGGTCCTTCGATAAAGAAATTGGAGGAAGGAGTGAGGGAACTTAGACAGGAAGCGGAAACTACCCGGTCCCTGACGTCCTCAGAACTTCGGGACTTGCGGAAAGACTACAGCCGCCAGCCAGGTGAGCGGATTGCTGCCTGGCTGCTCCGATGCTGGGATAACGGGGCCGACAGTCAGCAACTGGAAGGCAAGGAAGCCCAACAGCTGGGATCCCTCGCTAGAAACCGGGGAATTGAAAGAGGAATTGGAAAAGAGGCAGCAATTTGCAGTCTCTGGAGCCGGCTCCTCTCAAGTGTGAGGGCAAGATATCCATTCAAGGAAGATCTTGTGAATTCCTCAGAAAAGTGGACTACCGCAGATGAAGGCATCCAGTACCTGAGAGAGTTAGCAGTGGTGGAAGTCATCTACAGTGATCTAGATGATGAGGAAGTCTCAAAAGATCCAGAGGATGTCCTGTGCACACGGGCCATGTGGAGAAAGGTGATTCAAGGTGCCCCAGCGTCATATTCTAACAGCTTGGCAGCAATGTATTGCCCAGATATGGAAACACCAACTGTGGAGAAAGTGTCGTCTTGGCTCCAAAACTTTGAAGAAAATCTCTGTGTCTCCTCATCCCTACAGGACAGTGCCTTGGCTCTTAGGGACGCTCCAAGAAATCAGTCCTCTCCTGCCCCGGTCAGAGGGAAAGGGAGCCCAAGGCGTATGCCACGTGGTACACTCTGGTTCTTCCTGCGTGACCAAGGGGAGGACATGAGGAAGTGGGACGGTGAACCCACCTTTAAGCTGGAAGCCCGCGTACGTGAACTGAGAGGGAAGACAGCTGTTAAGAAGGGGTCACCCAAGAAGAAGGCTGTCAGTGTCGTTGCTGTAGAGGCCCAAGAAAGCAATCAGCGATCCTCCAGGCATAGAAGAACTGAAACGACCTCCCTTGACTCTGGTGAGGGGACTTCTGGTCTGGCACCGCAAGGGTCAGACAGTGAATACTCTGATGAGGAACAGCAATAGAGGGTCCCTGCCTTCGGCCAGGAGGAGGAAAGGGATGACCGGATATACTGGACTGTGTGGATTCGATGGCCTGGCACATCAGACCCACAGAAGTATAAGGCTTTGGTAGACACTGGTGCACAGTGTACGCTGGTACCATCAGTGTATAGGGGCACAGAACCCATCTGGATCTCTGGAGTGACAGGGGGATGCCAGGAATTGACTGTATTGGAGGCTGAAGTGAGCTTGACAGGGGACAAGTGGGAAAAGCACCCCATTGTGACTGGCCCAGAGGCTCCTTGTATCCTTGGCATAGACTACCTCAAGAGAGGGTACTTCAAGGACCCAAAGGGGTACCGATGGGCTTTTGGTGTAGCCACTGTAAACGCAGAGAAGATCAAACAGCTATCTACCCTGCCTGGCCTCTCGGAAGATCCCTTCATTGTGGGACTGTTGCAAGTTGAAGAACAGCAGGTGCCAATCGCTACCAGGACGGTGCACCGCCGGCAATATCGGACAAACAGAGACTCCCTGGCTCCCATCCATGAGCTGATCCATCAACTAGAGAGCCAAGGAGTCATCAGCAAGACTCATTCACCTTTTAATAGTCCTATATGGCCAGTGCGAAAGTCTGATGGAGGGTGGAGGTTAACAGTAGATTATCGCGGCTTGAATGAAGTGACACCGCCACTGAGTGCTGCTGTACCAGACATGTTAGAGCTCCAGTATGAACTGGCATCAAAGGCAGCCACGTGGTATGCTACAATTGATATTGCCAATGCGTTTTTCTCCATTCCTTTGGCAGCAGAGTGCAGGCCACAGTTTGCTTTCACATGGAGAGGTGTCCAATACACCTGGAATCGACTGCCCCAGGGGTGGAAGCACAGCCCTACCATTTGTCACGGACTAATCCAAACAGCACTGGAACAAGGCGATGCCCCTGAACATTTACAATACATAGATGACATCATCGTGTGGGGCAACGAGGCAGAAGAAGTGTTTGAGAAGGGAAAAAGAATAATTCAGATTCTTCTGAAAGCTGGTTTTGCCATAAAGAAAAGCAAGGTCAAGGGACCTGCACAGGAGATTCAGTTCTTGGGAATAAAATGGCAGGATGGACGCCGTCATGTCCCTATGGATGTGGTTAACAAGATAGCAACTATGTCTCCACCAGCTAACAAGAAAGAAACACAAGCTTTCCTAGGCCTTGTGGGGTTCTGGAGAATGCATATTCCAGGTTATAGTCAGCTTGTGAGCCCTCTCTATCGAGTAACGCGGAAAAAGAACTATTTTGAATGGGGCCCTGAACAACAACAAGCCTTTGAGCATATCAGACAGGAAATAGCTCGTGCGGTAGCTCTTGGGCCTGTCCGGACAGGACCAGATGTACAAAATGTGCTCTACACTGCAGCTGGGGAGCATGGTCTCACCTGGAGCCTCTGGCAGAAAACACCAGGAGAAACCCGAGGTCGACCATTAGGGTTTTGGAGCCGGGGGTACCGAGGATCAGAAGCCCACTACACCCCGACTGAAAAAGAGATACTAGCAGCATATGAGGGGGTTCGAGCCGCTTCAGAAGTTGTTGGTACAGAAGCATATCTTCTCTTGGCACCACGATTGCCCGTGCTACACTGGATGTTCAAAGGAAACATCCCCTCTACACATCATGCAACCAGTGCTACATGGAGTAAGTGGATAGCATTGATCACGCAACGGGCTCGACTGGGGAAATCTAACCGCCCAGGAATTCTGGAAGAGATCATGGACTGGCCAGAAGGCAGAGATTTTGGAGCATCGCCTGAGGAGGTGGCTCGTGCCCAAGAGGCACCACCATATAATGAGTTATCAGAAGATGAAAGGTGTTATGCTTTGTTTACTGATGGATCCTGTCGTGTGGTAGGGAACCATCGGAAGTGGAAAGCTGCTGTGTGGAGTCCCACACGACAAGTCGTTGAGGCCACTGAAGGAGAAGGTGAGTCAAGTCAGTTTGCAGAAGTGAAAGCCGTCCAACTAGCCCTAGACATTGCTGAACGAGAAAAGTGGCCAGTACTCTACCTCTATACTGACTCCTGGATGGTGGCTAATGCCCTGTGGGGGTGGCTACAGCAGTGGAAGAAGACCAATTGGCAACGCAGGGGTAAACCCATCTGGGCAGCAGCATTGTGGCAGGACATTGCTGCCCGTGTAGAACACATGACTTTAAAGGTACGTCATGTAGACGCTCACATGCCCAAAAGCCGTGCCACTGAAGAACATCGAAATAATGAACAGGTAGACAAGGCTGCCAAAATAGAAGTAGCTCAGGTGGACCTGGACTGGGAGCGTAAGGGTGAGCTATTTGTAGCTCGCTGGGCCCATGAGACATCGGGACATCTAGGGAGAGATGCAACATATAGGTGGGCTCGTGATCGAGGGGTGGACCTGACCATGGAGGCCATCACACAGGTCACTCATGAATGTGAAACATGTGCTGCAATCAAACGAGCCACCAGAGTAAAGTCTCCCTGGAACAGAGGGCGGTGGCTGGGCTTTCGATATGGCGAGGCCTGGCAAATTGACTACATTGGACCACTGCCACGAACACGCCAAGGCAAGCGCTACATACTCACGATGGTGGAAGCAACTACTGGTTGGCTAGAAACATATCCTGTAAACCATGCCACTGCCCGAAACACCATCTTAGGTCTCGAAAGGCAAATTTTATGGCGACATGGTACCCCGGAAAGAATTGAATCAGACAATGGGACTCATTTCCGAAATAACCTCATAAGCTCCTGGGCAAAGAAACACGGCATCGAGTGGGTGTACCACATACCCTATCACCCACAAGCATCTGGAAAAATTGAGAGATATAATGGACTGTTGAAGACTATGTTGAGAGCGCTAGGCAATGGGACATGGAAGCATTGGGATACAAATTTAGCAGAAGCCACTTGGCTAGTTAACACCAGAGGGTCTGCTAACCGTCCTGGTCCTGCCCAAACAAAACCCCTACATACTGTGGGAGGAGATAAGGTCCCCGTAGTGCACATGGGGAAGTGGCTGGGGAAGGCAGTGTGGATTTCTCCTCCCATGGGAAAAGGCAAACCCATTCGTGGGATTGTCTTTGCTCAGGGACCTGGGTGTACTTGGTGGGTAATGCGGAAGGATGGGGAGACCCAGTGTGTGCCTCAAGGACATTTAACCTTGAGGGAAAAATAATCTGTGATGTGAGTTGTATGTTGTAGGAAGTAATGTAGCAGGAATGACCTGAACTGCGGAGGAGTGAACTTCGTAAGGAACCAGACAAGTGCATCGGTGACCCAAACCAAGCCGGTGTTGGTGCCCAACGATCGAACATACTGCTTCTCCTGTCCTGACCACTCATCTTGATGGATGGGGCCCAAGTCATAACCTGTGTGTGAACATCTGGAGGAGTGGAAGAAGCCCATGGAATATCTATCTGTTAAAGGACAGGGGATAGTAATTAATAAGAATGTATAAATCTGTATGTTGGGTATAAAAGTGGTTTAAGTATGTAGTTTCAGTTGTAAGTGTTGGTAAGAAGGGATTTCAGTAATGAGAATTAAATACAAAATGGTAGAATAATAATATATGACAGAAAATTGAGACATCTCATACTTAAGATTTCTATTAGTAACAGAAACTGAAAAGATGGTATGCTGTACCCTGAAAAGAAGAGATCAGCTTGAAAGATTCCTTTTGGTTGTCTGCTTAGTGTGCAATGGAAGCAGGAGTACTACAGAAACACAAAAACATTGTTATAGCATATAAAAGATGAATGACACTGAGGGAAAAATTTAGCTACAGTTCTGATCTAAATTATATCTTTCTGTTTTTCAGGTAGAGCTCATATGGACTTTCATATTCAGGAGGTTCAAGCTTCTACTGTAGCTTAAGAAAAATCAGAATACACCTTTCTGTAAATACTAAAAGTAAAGTAAATGTTTAGTACTATTTTAGAAAAGGTGATTTCTCTTCTTTCCAACCCATGCAAAAATAAAAAATAATAAAAGCAACTGAAGCAGATATTTGTGACGAAACAACAATATAGATGTATGCATTATGTAATGGAAGAAAAATATTTTCTCTTAAAATCAATCAGTATGTCCTAGACTGGTAGTAAAAAAAATATTAATGTCTGAATGCTCCTTGGTAGTTTGAATCAAATTAGTTAGCATCTGGCATTCTCTTCCCTGATGTACAATCTTACAACTTTGAATGTTTTAGCCTTAATGTTCATTGAACAAAGCCAAATTAACAAGACAAACTTGACTTCTTACCAAACCAGCAACCTTTTCTTTTTGCACCACACTGCAAAGTTTTAGCATCCTATTTGTTTTGAAGTCCAACAGCCAGTGTGTGACATTTGGCTCCACTTTTTCTTCTAGCTGGCATGTCTAGGCCATATCCTATCAGTTCCATGTAAAGAACATAATCTGAAAATATCTTTTGCTATTCTTCTATCCCACTTTTCGTACTGTGATAAAAATAAATAACATGTTTTTTGCACTCTCAATTTCTCTTCTCCAGGAATAACATAATATCCACATACACAGATCTTTTTTCAACAGAGCTCAGACTATTTTAAAGAAAGGACGATATTGCTGTTTTACAGGTAAGATCCAAGGAGGCACAAAATAATTCCAGTTCTGTCACCAGCCTTTTGCATTAGAAAGTCAGTGACTCTTCAGTCCCACTCAGTGCTGCAGCCAGCAGTTCCCAGATTAAGGCCAGTCATAGTCATGCCACTGTCAATGGCACCAAAAATAATGACAGCAATATACACATTGGCAGCAGTTCCAGCTGCCTCCTAAATTACTATATGAGAAATTCTGATCAAGGAAAAAAAATTTTCACAATTATGATGGTCATACATTAGAACAGGCTGCCCAGAGAGCTTGTGGAATCCACACACACTAGAGATACTTAAAACTTGACCAGGGACAGGGCCCTGAGCAACCTGGTAGACCTTTAAATTTGGATCTAAATTAGAGTTTGGCCTGGCTTTGAGCAGTGACATGCACTGAATGATCTCCAGAGGTCCCTTCCAACTTAAATTATGCTATGATTTTGCTATGTTTATTGTTTAGAAGTCTGTGCTTTCCCTAAATAAGTGAGCCAAACTCATCCTGTAAGGTTTTTATTCTCTCAATTTCTTTCAATTCTTCTAATGCTCTTAAAAGTCATTGCACTTATTCTTGTTTCTGGTAATGTCCACTGGTATTATTTTGTTGGATGTGTGCTGTGACTGAATCTGTTCAAGAAAGGCTTTTGATAAATCAGCTTTTGCTAGTACCACTATGCTCATCTTTTCTTGGTCCTTAATTCACTCCATTCACTACCTCTTTTGTCCAGACCAGATTTCTTCTCCATGGTGGTGTATCATCAGAGGAGGATGAGACATAAGCTGAAACAAGACAGCTTCTACCAGGTTGCCTTGAGAGAGGTTGCCCAGATTCCATCCTTTGAGATTTTCAAGACTTGACTATGGAAAGCCCCTGGCAACCTGGTCTAATATCATAGCTGATTCTGTTTTAAGCAGAAAGTTGAACCAGGGACCTCCTGAGATCCCTTTTAACCTGAATGATTCAATAGTTCTACATTCCATACTACACCATATATGTTAAATTTCCCCTACTCCAGCATGACTACCTTCATATACCTCCTAGAAAACTTTAGGAACTGACTCTTTCAGCAACTACCCATATGGAGTAAGGGGAAACAAAAATGTGTGCTAAAAATATCTGGACTACAAACTAGCCAAACAACATATTTGTCTGAACTGTGGTATCTAACCATGTCAGAATAAACCCTTTGGACTAATGCACTGTTTTCTTGCATCAACACAAGATACCAAACACAAGGGTATTGAGCCAAATTACTAGCACTAATGGCAATTTTTATGAATAAAACAGACCATGAGCAGATGAGGTTAGGTAATGAATGAAAAAATTATCTTCCTCTAATGGATTTTTTTTTGTGGTGATTTGCTGATATGTATGTTTTAGGTGTTTGTAAGGCTGAGCAGTGAAATCCAGATAATTTTTTGTCTCTGCAGTTTGTCTGCAGTGAGCTCTAGCTCTTTTTTAAATGCATGTTTATCAATGATGCAGCACGTGCTTTTTCTTTTTAATTCCTCTCAACCCTCAAATTTTAAGATTCTATCAGATTTGACAGAAAAGGGGCTGTGAATAACACATATAGTTGATGTACTTTGAAGAACAGCAGTTACAAGTAACATACATAATACTTTTTTGTCTGCTTTCCTACATGTCAGGTTTCAATATGTGCTCCCCATGAGGCACTACTTGGTTGAAGGAGGGTTCTAGAATTCCTTGCTGTATATAGAGATGAGGGCAGTTCTTTCAAATCCAAATTAACACTTGGAGGCTTTGGCAATGCTTGGTAAAATATGAATAAAAGTTCAGGTTGAAACTCTGCAGATCTCAGAGACATTTTGCAACAATGCCACCAGAGTGACTTAAGTTCCGGTGAAGCTTGCAGTGGTGACTGCAGGTGACTATAATTTTACAGGTTCTTATGCAGTTTTCTATCTGAAGAGGCAGTTAGTGCAGTAGCAAAGCCTATCACGTACATAACTCAACTTTAAATATGAAATAGGGAGTTCCTCTGAAGAGAAGAGTGAAAAGTCCATATCTGTAGAGCATTTCAGTGCACTGGAACCTTTAAAACATGACTGTAGATGGTTGGAGACCCCAAAGCAAACTGATATGTGGGTTTATCAGAAGGATGTTGTAAAGGTAATCTTGTCGCTTACCTTCTTCATGAATAACAACAGGAAATTAAATACAGAACTTGTGGTTTAGCAATTCAGACACTTTACAACTATTTCCATTGTTAATTTGTTGGGTGCATCTATATTAATGTTTTAGTTCAGGTCGGAAAGTCACTTTTAGAAATGAATCTCCCAATTTGGGGGGTTGGGAGTTTTTTTGGTAGCTAATTTCCCAAATGGCTTAATAATTTTGCAGAGTTGTTAAACACCATTTGTTGTCTTTATTCTTGAGCAGGGATAAGCAGTATAGATTGCAGCTTATGACAAGCACTGTGTTGTGAAATAACTGTGATAACATGTCGGTGATATTGACATAACTACTAGATACTGGTGACAAGCTGTTGTATCTGACATTTTATCTGATTCTGTACATCTTTATATATAATGCCTTCTAGGGAACGGTTATATTTGTAAACTACTAATGTCCTCAGAACAAGCATATATGCTCAACTAGGTTATGCTAGTAAAACATTATTTAGATTATCAGAAAGCTACAGCTTAAAGGCTGCTGAATAAAAACAGGATTGTAACAGCCTCTCCACCTCCAACCAGACACGAACAAGTATAAAACATATGCAAAACATATCATTTATAGTAAATTTGGATATAATGCGGAAATGCAGACCAATGAAGAAAAAGCCAACTGTGTTAGTGAATGTATAAATGTGATACCAAATAGACCCAAGGGGGACCCCCTTGTAAGGGGGAAGAAATGATCAACATAAACATCACATTCCTCCTATCAAAAAGCTGGGATGCTGATGACTTGCCATAACCCTTTCTTTTGAGGAGAAATAGCACCGTTGACTTCAGGACCCAGACATGTATTAGAAGGGCGAGCACAGCATCAGCATAAGGCATAGGAACTAGAAAGAAAGCTTGTGTGTATAATTTTTAATAGTTTCATTATTGGGCAGAAGCATTAATAATTGGATAATTTGACTATAAGTGTAAGTATCTTCTTACCTAGACTCATAATAATTTTTTATCAGACTGTTAAGACTTTAATTAGATGAACCATAAATTCTTGGTTTCACATACACAGTATGTTTCTGTAGCCCACAGAAATTGCACAGGGTGTTTAGTCTGGTAAAACTTCCCCTTGAGGCTTTGCTATTAAATCTCAGTGCAACAACTGATGGAGAATGCAGGTGACCTAGCCTGTAATTCAGATGCAACAGCCTGTATTTACCATGCTACTAGAGACAATCCTTGTTTACTAAGCTTTTTTAAGAGGTTTAAGTATTTTATTATTCAACATTACCTTTTGCCAGAAAAATCAGACTCTCATTTCCTGAGACACATCTGGACTGCCAATTGCTTCAATTGTTTGTTTGGGGCTTCATTTCCTAACCCAGGTACTTATGTCTACTATAATTCTGTATGTCCTTGCAGCCTCTCAAACCAGCATCTCTTAGTGAAGAGAATTAATTTTCAAACTACCAGTTTGAACTTCAAGACAGAGATCATACTTTGAAAACCATGCCAAAGTAATACCATTTCTATTGTTTTTATCATAAACCACAATATTTGTAAATAAATCAACCAATACTTAATGAAAACAAAATTCCAGTAAAAGTTTCAATTTTCAGCATCACAAAGCATAATTCTGCTGGGACCTGGCAGACTCTTCAGGTAAGAATGAAAAGATAGAATAAACACAGTTAACATAATCAAGTAGTAGATGGAGTTAAGGGAAAAGGAGCTAATCTTTAAGTGCCAAAATCCGGTGTATTGGGTTTGTGTGGCAAGGTTTTGGTAGTGGGGGCAGGGGGTTACAGGGGTGGCTTCTGTGAGAAGCTGCTAGAAGCTTCCCCTGTGTCCGACAGAGCCAATGTCAGCTGGCTCTACGATGGACCCACCGCCAGCAAAGGACAGGCCCATCAGCCATAGTAGTAATGCCTCTGGGATAACAGCTTTAACAGGTGGAAACAGTTGCTGCACAACAGAAACTGCAGCTGGAGAGATGAGTGAGAACATGCGAGAGAAACTACCCTGTAGACACCCAGGTCAGTGAAGGAGGGGGAGGACGTGCTCCAGGCGCTGGAGCAGAGATTCTCCTGCAGCCTGTGGGGAAGCCCATGGTGAGGCAGGCTGTCCCCCTGCAGCCCATGCAGGTCCGTGGTGGAGCAGATATCCACCTGCAGCCTGTGGAGGACCCCACACCAGAGCAGGGGGATGCCTGAAGGAGGCTGTGACCCTGTGGGAAGCCCATGCTGGAGCAGGCTCCTGGCAGGACTTGTGACCCCATGGGGGACCCACACTGGAGCAGTCTGTGCCTGAAGGACTGCACACTGTGGAAAGGACCCATGCTGGAGCAGTTCGTGAAGAACTGCAGCCCGTGGGAAGGACCCACGTTGGAGAAGTTCGTGGAGGACTGTCTCCCGTGGGAGGGACGCCACGCTGGAGCAGGGGGGGAAGAGTGTGATGAGTCCTGCCCCTGAAGAGGATGAAGCAGCAGACACAACATGTGATGAACTTACCATAACCCCCATTCCCCGTCACCCTGTGCCGCTGGCAGGGATAGGTAGAGAATCTGGGAGTGAAGTTGTGCCCAGGAAGAAGGGAGGGGTGGAGGAAAGATGTTTTGAGATTTGGTTTTGTTTCTCATTACCCTACTCTGGTTGATTGGTAATAAATTCAGTTAATTTTCCCCAAGTTGAGTCTGTTTTGCCCGTGACAGTAATTGGTGAGTGATCTCTCCTGTCCTTATCTCGACCCACGAGCCCTTTGTTATATTTTCTCTCCCCGGTCCAGCTGAGGGGGAGAGTGATAGAGCAGCTTTGGTGGGCACCTGGCATCCAGCCAGGGTCAACCCACCACATCCAGAAATAGAAATTATTTTCCTCACCATAAGCTCCAAGGGATTCAATTAAAAAAGATACGAGCTTATCAGAAGGCAGTTCTCCCATGAACACAAATGAACAAGAACTATGGTTCTGAGTCATGGAAGTTGCTGAAATGGTTTTCCTTCAATCTCACTATCATTTTCCCACATACGAGGCAAAAAAAGAAAAAAAGCCTCATGATTATGAAAAAAACTTTCAAATACGGAGCAATGAAGAACTGTTTGAAGAAACATTGAAAACAGAGTTTCAATAGATGTGGTGTTCCCCCTCAGTTCAGAATCTTTATGATGATGGTTTTTTTCAACATCCACAGCAATTTTGTTAGTGGTCATTTAAACAGTCTTTCAATGTCTGTCTTCAATGTTGGGTTTAAAAACAGACACTAGGATGGGGACAGCAAGGCATCTGGCTATTCTGAACAACATTGTATAGTCAGCTGTCATAGGCTACCGTATATGCCATTTTCTCTGTCAGAGCAGCCAGTTTTCAGTAACCTAACATGGATACTGGAAGATAACTGGCAATGTTAGCATGATTCTCTACACGGCAAAATTTATTTTAATTTTCATAGTTATTTTCTCCACTTTGGTGGGTAGGAGAAATTGCATGTATGACAATTACAAAGAAGCTGACGTTGGAAGAGATCTCTGGAGACTCTTTAGCCCAATCTTTCTGCTCAGAACAGAGCCAGCTATGGCAGATTACTTCAGGGTTGTGTCCAGTCAGGTTTTGAATATCCTCAAGGATGGAGACGCCATCACGTTTTTGGGCAACCTCTGCCAGTGTTCAATCATCCTCACAAAGAAAAAAGTATTTTTCTTATGTTTTAATGGAATTTCTTGTGTTTCACTTTATGCCCATTGCCTCTTTTCCTGTCAACGGGCACCACTGGGAAAGAGCCTGTCTCCATCTCCTTTATTCCATCCCTCACCCCAGGCATTTAAACACACTGATAAGATCCCCCTGAGCCTTCTCTTCTCCAGGCTGAACAGTCACAGCTCTCTCAGTCCTTCCTTGTATGTCACATGCTCCAATCTCATAATAATCTTTGTGGCCCTTCACCAGACTCACTTCTGTATGTCCATCTCTCTTTTACTGGGGAGCCCAGACCTGGACACAGCACTTCAGATGTGTCCCACCACAGCTGAGCAGAGAGGAAGGATCCCCTTCCCTGACTGCTGGTGATGCTCTTCCTAATGCAGCCCAGGAAGTTCCTGGCCTTTTTTGCTGCAAGGGTATGATGCTGGCTCATGTACAACTTGTTGTCCACCAGGACCCCTAGGCCCTTTTTTGCAAAGCTGCTTTCTAGCCAGTTGGCCCCCAGACTGTACTGGTGCATGGGATTATTCCTCCCCAGGGCAAGACTGCGCTTCCCTTTGTTGAACTTCAGAATAGTCCTGTTGGCCCGTTTCTTCAGCCTGTCATGGTCGCTCTGACTGGCAGCACAACCACCTGGTGTATCAGCAGCTCTTCCTCATTTTCTATCATCACAGACATGCTGATTGCACTCTGCCTCATCGACCCCTATAATGGGGTCCAGTACCCCTAGGGGTACCTATGCCAGTGTTCAATCATCCTCACAAAGAAAAAAGTATTTTCATCTAGTCCCACTAGTGACTGGCCTCCAGCTGGACTTTGTGCCATTGATCACAACCTTTCAAGCCCAGCAGTTCAGCCAGTTTTCAATCCATCTCACTGCCTACTTATCTGTCCACACTTCAGTTCTATGAGCATGTGATGAGGGACAACATCAAAACCCTTGCTGAAATCAAAATAAACAACATCCACGCCTCTCCCCTCATCCTCCGAGCCAGGCACCTCATTGTAGAAGGCTACCATGTTAGTTAAGCACGAGTTCCTCTTTATAAATCCATGCTGACTACTCCCAATCACCTTCTTGTCTTCCATATATTTCGAAATAGATTGCAGGAGGATTTGTTCCACCACTTTCCTAGGGATCAATATTAGGCTGAATTACCTGTATTTCTCTAGATTGTCCTTCTTGCCCTTCTTGAAGACAGGAGTTACACTTGCTTTCTTCAAGCCCCGAGGAACCTCCCAAGATTGCCACGACCTTTCAAAGATTATCAGGAGTGACACTGAAGTGCCATCAACCAGGTCCCCCATGAGTATTGGGGCCTGCAAACATGAGGCTTCTCCCAGGTGTCTGAAGAAGGCCTCATCTTCTTCCACGTTAGGCAGTCTGTAGTAGATGATACGCACAACAATGTCACCCTCTTTGTCCTCCCTCTAATTCTAATACATAAACTTTCAGTTGGCTCATCATCTGTCACAAGGCAGAGCTCCATGCACTCCAGCTGCCCTTTCATATATAGGGTAACTCCCTCTCCTCATCTTCACAGACTGCTATTCCTAAAAAGCCTGTTCCAACCAAAAATAAATTTAAGTGGAAACTGCATAGAATTTATTACAGTCAGAATAGCCACGGACAGGTTTTAACATGAGTGGTTCTGATATCTTCAGCAGGGTAACTGTTCCAGTAGCTGCATCTATTCAACAACTGTACTTACCACTTCCTGAAGTTCATGGTTGGTCATGATTCAGGTGATCATAGCTCCAGATGGAAGCTGATGACAAATTTGGCAGCAAGTTCCATAGTGATACCACCAAGGCCCCCATTCTCATAGTGATGTAATTATTGTATAGTACCTATCATAAGACCTGTGAAGGGGCCCATGAAAACAGAGAGTGAAGTCCCTTGCTGCCATCCATGGGAGCAGCTGGCCCAGCTTCCCGTCCATCACCATGGTGTCCTTGAGAGAAATCAGCAGTTACACCATCTTGCTGCTGCAACCTTTCTAATCTCAGAAAAAGACTATATCTAGTTTCCTTTAGTCCTAAAGAAGAGGTAAACCCAGTGAAGAGTAAAAAGTACAGCTGAAACCACAAGCAGAGTGACAACTGGAAACTAGTAGTAAAACGTTAGGCTTCATCCATCTTTCTTCTTGAACTCAGCTTACCATAAGGTAAGCACAAGCATAAATTCTTTGCTTAACTGAAGATCAACAAAAAAAATTTATTGTTGCCAAAGATTAACTACTCAGCCGTATAAAACCTTCCCATACCTTCATTCCTGATAATTTTCAAAATCTAATGACTCATTACGATGCAGATTTCAAAAAATCAAACTGAAGAAATGGAAGACTATGCATTAAATAATGGTTGTAAAGATACTTAGATTTGTAGTAAATGACTTTGTTTCTAACCTATTACAATTATTTTTTTTTATATCAGCTCTATTTTCCTTGACACATACAAGCAACGTGTATAAAGTCTTGAGACATACACAGAATCTAGCAATAAGGTTTGCAGATAGGGTGAATATATTTTATAGATGATTTGGTATAACTGACAAAATCAAAACAGAAGCCCTCCTTCAGGTCTGTAATAGAACCTGTAATTTCAAAGTTAAACAGAAGTTGAGAACAATTGCTGACAATTTAGTTTGATATATATCAGTTGCATCATCTCAGAAAGAAAAGATAGTTGGGTAATTGTGAAGTAAAGATGTGGAAGACAGGTGAGCAGTAGCTATTATTTAGTTATGAGACCTACTAACATTTTAAGAAGGAATTAATCTTCAGTAATACAGTATTTGACAGTTTAGCTGTCAACAGAGAGCAACTAATAGTAACACTCATGGAAGTCAGAATAAAGTAAGTACTGCAGCTACTCATAGCACAGGAGGAAGTCATATAACTAAACTAAAAAAAAAAAGGATATATTTATAAATGCCTTTAGTAGTTTATTTCAAGGTCTTGCAGAAATTAGTGCCTTAGAACCATATAAACAGTGCAGTAGGATTGTAGCAATCAAACAGAATGTATCAATCTAGGAAATTTGGTGACACAAAGAAATATAAAGCGTTTGTTATTAAAGAGCTTCAATATTTTGTAGCTTCTCAAACAGGTAATAAAGCTACAAGTGCATCACCAGTCTCAATAAAATTCATAGCTCTTTTAAGACTGACAAGATCAGAAGAAAAACCCAGACGAGCTACACATAAACGATTAATCTAGTATCAAACCTTTCTTCCGCTATCAGGCAAAAGCTAAGGTCAGATCACACATTTATTTTTCTTCAGAATATACAGTATTTTTATGGTAAAAATATGTATCTGTGTTTATAATTTGAGTATAGCTGAAACATATTTAAAAAATAAGTAGTGATTTTGCTTTTTAAAAAAATGATGTTGATTCAGGACCAATTAAAATGGGTGCCACTAAATGAAAGTTTTCCCCACCAGCTGAGGCATTTTTTTCACAAGGGTGGAACTTCTAAAGTAAACAAGCAGAACACTTCATAACTGTCTTTCCTTTCACCGGATACATTTCCTCAGATGTAGACAGATGCAGACAGATGCAGAAGGAATGAAAACTTTGATGGGAATTTTGAAATTTCATAATTTATTCAATACAATAAAATATTTTAATAGGAATTTTAATTTTAATGCTGTTCTTACTGTGAAGAATACATTTACCTGCCACTGATTTTTAATTTTACTGATTACAAACATTTAGCTCAAATTTTCTATCCTTATTTTCTTATTGAATTCTCTAGAAACTTATCAAAATGGTTTCTAATAAGATATATGGACAACATTTACATTTCCAGGACACTTTATTTCTCTCAGAAAGAACTCTAGTCCAATGAAAAATTATTTGCTACACAGCTGATTAACAACAAATCTCTCGGTGAATTTATGTGATTATTGAAAACAATGAAAATATTCAGCTGATCAAATATTACATTTTGCATTTTATATGGCAAAGTTCTTCCAATCTCATATTTTATTGTCCAGTATGAAACAGTCATAGTCTTAATTTCCTCTCTGAAGTCTTGAGTACCGTGTTTCTACTCTGCATTGTATTTTCTTTTTCAAAAGAAATTATGGTATTCTGCTAGGCTGTTAGTGTGTTGACTAAAATGGATTGAAGAGACTATTTAGAAGGCTCACCTAATTGAAACTGTGTTTTAGCATAAAACCAAATATTCACATTAAAAATTCATTGCCAAGTTGCTGAAAATATTTACAGAACAGATCAGTACAATAAATAAGATTGAGGGAATTCATATATTCTCATGAACACTTTTGGAACAGTAGAAGGTAAACTCATTTAAACTCATTGAGTGAATTACTTGCTGTGAATTATTTCCTTTATTCCTGAAAAAAATGAGGCTCTAAAATCTCAAGTTTATGTAATCTGTCAGCTTTTGCTTTAGATTTATCAATCAAAAATACTTCCAGCTCGTAATAACACAAGGAAGAAACTAATCATAGGGTTACTGGTGAGATCACTACTTTTAAAAATCTCAGCAAAAGATGCTTCAGAGGATTATACAGTGTTGCCACAAAAAGATACTGCAAAGATGCACAGGCAGAGCATGCAGTCAGTTAGAAAAACTAATTTCCTAAATTAATCCAGATTGTAACTGGCATAATAAAAACATTGATGTCAGAGACTGGAGTTTGCAATAATAAAGGGACTTAGAGAGGATTAAAGAGGATATAAGAGATTATCAGAATGATCACAACTGATATTGGCACAAATCAGGTATCAGAGGCCATACTGTATCACCTTTAGATGTATCTTCTTTAGAAATATCAAGTCCTAATATCTCAAAAAATAAACAGAAAAATATATGTTCATAATAAAGACCAGTATTTTGAAAGCCTAGTAATTTCAATAATTGGTCCTTTGTGCAATATGTAAACATACATACTGAATATCTCCAAATATTTATGTTCACCTTTCACATATAGAAATTAATTTTCAATACTGCCACAGGAACAGAAATATCATTCAAAATAGGAAATTTTTGAGCAGGTTATATACACTAGAGCAAATTCTCTATTACTTTTTGAAGTTTAAACTTTTAAAAGATATCTTTTTGTGTAACATGGACAAGAAAATAGTACAGGAACTGAACATGATATATGATGATACACTTTTCAGAAGACAGCTTCTGTGGAATACTGACTTAACTCTCCACCTAGTATTTAGCAGTAAGTAACATAACACTCTACTATGTAATAATTTGCAATTATGTAAAATGTCTGTCAAATAATCTCAGAATGGAAAAAAAAAAACCCAAATTAAAGAAAAAACCCCAAACTTCTCACCTTCCCTCTGTCACCAAACCAGAGTAGAGAGATTGTCAAGGTATATGTAAATCAATGTGTAAGGAAAAACTCTCCTCATAAGGATCCATTTGTCTGAATAGTTCTTTCAGTATTTCTGAGAGTTGGAATGTTCCATTTTAAGAAGGGATCTGCTTAAAGTAAACAAGAATGCAAACTTTTAAGGATGTCACCATAAGAGGAAGTACTTTGGAAAAGCAGAACATCATTAAACAAAAGCAATTTTGCCCCGTTAGGATATAGGTTATAAACCGCTTAAAAGTCAGAACGTATCTGTATCTTAGGAAGAATTTTTCTAACAAGCTGAAATAATCTGTAACACTAACTACAGATCTCTGACAAAGAGGAACAAAGAGGAACAAATTGTATAGTGTTATGTTAACTACACTGAAGTTAAATACAAGTTGAAATGTAGGTGTAGAGTCTAGTTTCCAAAATCAAGAATGAGTCTGGAGGATCTGGTGACTAAATCTAAGCTAGTTATAAAATGGTAAGACTTATAAAAGATTCTCAAATCTCAGTCTTCAAAAGTTCTGGCAGATGCTTTTGTAACTAGGGTGCAATCCTGATTCCTTGTATACAAGACTAGTAACAGATGAATTTAAACATATCTTCGCAAAATCTGATGCCTTACACAAAAGTAGACCTTAAACAAACCAGAGGCTAGCAATTTTCTTATCAATTTTCTTATTTGGATAGAACAGTGTACACACCCAAACAACCCAGGCACTATCAAAACTAGAAAAGACAGAGAAATGAAAAATGGTATGATCTTAGAACAAATAATTAAATGATAGAAATGCTCTAAGAATATATGACTATGAATACTGGACATTTACCAAAGGTAAAATAATCTTTAAATGCCTTTGGTGACTGTTGTTAACATTATAGTTAAGAAAAATTGTTGTCTTTATACTGTAACAATGCCACTTTTGTCATTTGCACTAGTGGCAAAGAAGAATCAGACACTTCTGCTGAGACTTGGCTAATTTTCATGTATCATTTCAGTGATAAAAGAAGAAACCTCTTGGACTTGAAGAAGAATGACAGCTTTGAAATTTAAAGACAAGATTTCATTGTACCTGAGTAAATCTAGCACTCAGAGTAAATACAGAGACCATAAGCTGACCAAAGATGACTTTATGACAAAGCAAGCAAGCAAGCAAGCAAGCAAGCTTTTATGCCTTGCTAAACTTGAACTATTAAGATAAAATCTTCTCAAATACAACAGTCTTAAGTTAATTCCTCTTAAAGGACAATACAAATAATTCAATATTTTAACATTTTAAAAAATGTAAACAGAATAGCAAATGAAGTAAGATCCTATACTTCAAATGTGTAGGACTGATTCCCAGTAAATTCTCTGTAGAGATAGACAGTAAACATAGAACGATCTGTGGCACCAAATCATACTGATTCACATATACTAAACAGTTATTTCATAAAGTATTGCTAAATTTTGGTTGCACAGTTATTGCTAAAAATTTATGTCTGCCCTAGGATGAGCTGAATCACACTGTAGGCAGGCAGAGCAGATAATCTTTATAACTCAATATGAGCTGGAAGTTGTATGGATACCTCATTCGTTTCTTACTTTATTTTTTGGTATGCATCTACATCTGGCCAGGTGAATGTATTGGGAGCCTTGTAGAAGACACCGTATTCAAGGAGTTAGTGATCTTGAGTGAGCCATGTCTGCTCTATTGGGCCTTGTACTTAAGGCCTGAGAAGCCTGTATGTTAGTATGATTTTGTTGCTGTAAGACAATCTGTTAGAATGGCCCACGCCTGCCTGTGGTGCATGCTGGTGAATGTTGTGACAGAGATAACATTCCAGCCTGTCAAAAGAAGATATATGATTCTGTTTGCTACACTTAAGAAAAGGCACCACGGTATGGGAGGGAAGAGGAACCTCTCCAAAGACATAATGTGCGCAGTGTGCCATGGGAAAATCCGTCTGAGTGTCAGTCCAATGCTGCACAAAAGGAGGGTTCCCAGCATCTGAAAGGACTTAAGATTTACTTGCTATCTATATTCATCTTTTAACTCTGCCTTATTAAAATAGCTATTTTATTATGTCCTTTGTTGTCAGGCCTTTCTCAATGAGATCCAGAAAGAACCATACACCCTCTCCTTGCCCCCCCCCAGGGGTTGCAGGACAATTCTCATCCCAAAGGTCATTAGCAGACAACTGGATTATATCAAAATCAAGAGTGCCTACCTAAAAAACCCCATTCATTCATCAATTTTCTTTAGATCACCAATGAACAGAATCTACTACCTAAAGAATCTGGAATAAATTTCCAAAGAAGTTTACATACATTTCTAAAGATAAAAAAACCCCCAAACAGGTACAGTTAGCCAACAGGATTGTAAAAGCCGGTGCCTAAAAATATGGTTCCATGCACATATTTTTTGTGATTTTGCCAGTTTCAGCAGATCGCAGGTAAGAAGACAAAGAAGAGAATGCACTCATAAAGCTACAGGTTCTGTGGAGATCAAAACCATACTGAGTAAATTCATAGTGAATTCTGAAAATCCAAAATTAGACCAATGACAAAGTTAGATGACAGGTAAAACTTATTTTCAAAGCTACTGAAACTGTTAACATCTAAAATCTTAACAATAAGTTGTCGTTGTTTAACCCCAGCCAACAACTAGGCACCATGCAGCCGCTCACTCACTCCCCCCACCCAGTGGGATGGGGGAGAAAAGTGGGAAAAGAAGTAAAACCTGTGGGTTGAGATAAGAACGGTTTAATAGAACAGAAAAGAAGAAACTAATAATGATAATGATAACACTAATAAAATGACAACAGTAATAATAAAAGGATTGGAACGTACAAATGATGTGCAGTGCAATTGCTTACCACCCCCCAACCGACACCCAGCTAGTCCCCCAAGCGGCGATTCCCCCCCCCACTTCCCAGTTCCTATACTAGATGGGACGTCACATGGTATGGAATACACCGTTGGCCACTTTGGGTCAGGTGCCCTCGCTGTGTCCTGTGCCAACTTCTTGTGCCCCTCCAGCTTTCTCGCTGGCTGGGCATCAGAAGCTGAAAAATCCTTGACTTTAGCCTAAACACTACTGAGCAACAACTGAAAACATCAGTGTTATCAACATTCTTCGCATACTGAACTCAAAACATAGCACTGTACCAGCTACTAGGAAGACAGTTAACTCTATCCCAGCTGAAACCAGGACAAACTACAGCTCAGTGACAAAATAGCTTAAGTTTTGGTGAAATAAAGATTCAGTTTGCTTAAAAGTGATGTACAAAGAAATTATTATTCAATAACTTTAATAATATATTTCCACATTTTTTTCCCACTTGTCTTCTCTTTTAACCCCAGAAGGGAAAGGTGACTATCCAGCATGTCAGTCTATAAACTGGATTAGACATAGTAAACCTGCAGACAAATGGAATGAGAGTAACATAATCTTGCATAACGACAAAGACTAAATGCCATTTTCACTGATGTAATGTACATTTAACTGTATGCATGAATCTCATCACACTAGCTGACGAACTTTCCATGCAGGATCTTATTTTGGCTGATAATACAGAATCTAGTTTTCAGAACTATTCAAAGTACTGCTTCAAATGTCTTATTTTATCCTTTCTTATTCATTATCTTTTCTCAAAAATTTAAAACATTTCATCAAAACGGAAATATAATGTTGCCAATTAGCATTGATAAAGTTATTTCTATAGCTTTTCTGTAGTTTTCTGAGAATATTCTTCCAGAATATTCCTCCATGCTCTCTAGTCTTCTGTTTCAGTGAAATAATTACCTTCCAATATTTCTATCACATGCATGATACCTTTAAGATTTTTAAAGGTCCAGACACAAACAATAACCTTGAGGTTCTTGTTTTGCATTGTGTTGTACAGTGCCATCAGCAGATCCTATTCTTTTACTATGGCTTCTAGTGATAATGTGATACGAATCTGCAATAACACCATTAAGAATAGTACAGTAACAGATATTTATAAAAGATTTAGAAGCTATATAGACAAGGCAATCTCAGAAAACAAAGAAGTCATCCTTTCTTTGGCTTGCTTTGTTTTTACTTATAGGAAGAACTGATCCAGAAGGGAAGAACTAGTAAAGTTTTGTGCTGTATAACACCTTAGCATTTCTGAATGCTAAGGAATAAACTCAGGAACGTGACAGTAAAGAATATTTGATGCCAAGAAAGGAACTATTGTGAAAATTAAATACCTGATCACAAATCTTTGCCCCAGTACAAAGGCAGTAGAAAGTTGCAACTAATTTGAAGAAAATCTTCCCCTAACATTGAAAAAAACCTACGATTGTTTCTGAACTAGCAGTGTTGCAGTAATTATTACTGACTGTTGCAACCAATGGGACAGCATATGAATGAAGCTGCCTGAAATGAGGTGTTCCAATACACACACAAGGTTGAAGAATCATGGTATGATTGGTTTGTGCCTTGTCTTCTCCTCCTACATCTTCATTGATTATTAGTTTCATGGGGCTTTCTGTACCCAAAATGGGAGGAAAGGAGCATGGAATTTTGTAATAGTATTGCAATATAAACCTGGAAAATTATTAAAACAGCTTAAAGACATCATAATTAATGAATAATAAATTACAGTTTACTGGAAAAATACAAGAACTAAAAATGTTCAGGATGATTTTTTGAAAACAGCTCAAGAAAAGTATAACAATACTATTATGCTACAAAGGAAGAATAGCTAACCTGGGGTTATTCCCTCAAATCCAATCAGGACTGGGAGACAAAAGTAAAAACTAACAAAATAAACAGATTAAAATTCTTCTGATAAAAGCATTTTTAGAGAAAAGATAACAGCCTTAACTAAAATGATAGCAATATTAGAGAAAATACTGAGAATGTTAACCTATTGAGAAAGAGATGATTTGCTAATAAAAAAAAGCTAAAACAAGTTTTAATAATTTATCCACAAAAAAGTAAATATGGGAAAGAGGTACAAAATGAATGAAATTCATGTCAATGTAATAATTTTTCCAGCTTCTAGTTAATGACATGGAAAATATTGCATGGTGTCCAACACACTGATTTATGCACCCTAGTGAACTAGGAATGGAAAAATAAAAAAGGAAGAATTTAACTAGATAATGAAAACTACAGACAGTAAATAATCGACTACAGATATATTATATACAGTATACATTATAGTGTAAGCTATATCATGAAAGAAATATGATGAATGTAGAATTTTGTGAGAGTGTGAGAGAGAAGAGAATGCATGCACACACAGCCTGAATATTTTTGTCCAATACACCTGAATAGAACATGCAGTAAAAATTGAATGTATTACAAAGAAGAAAAAAGAATCAATAATCCTCTAGAGAATAAAGGAACAATTCATGATAAATATCATGGGTTTAATACAGAACTAATCCTAATAGGCCTTTTTTTTTTTTTAATTTTTAGATGTGATTATAGAAAAGCCTACATTGTGTCTTAACTCCATTGCTTGAAGTAGGAAATCAGGTCTGCCAGTGTTTCTTTGAGGGGCTCCTGTCAAGTGCAAACTTCAATAGTGGCTTTGCTATCACAACATTTTTACACAATGAGATGAGCTGATCTAACGTCTTGCCACTGTTTAAAAGTGGAGCTTCATTTTTCTCCACTCCCTTCTACTAGACACGTTCCCAACATCTGACTTTTACTGGCTGATGTGCTTGTGAGAGTTCTCTGAGTTGATTCATCTCAATAATTTGGTAGAAAACCAACCAAGGAGAAAAAAGATGATACTTTTTTGCTGGGTTAGCAAGCCAAAGCAGCTTACGCTAGTGTCAGATGAACAGGAGAGATGGTGCAAGAAGACAGGCTGCACAATGAGGAGCAGGGGAGAAAAAACTGAGAAATAGTCAAGACTTCTAGGCAGCAGCAAAGTGTTATATGAGCTCACCTGTTCATGGAACCATACCTACAGAAAGAAGGATTTACTGCTGTTTTTGGAGGAAGCTGTTGGAAATGGTTGCTGCAACTCACACATGGGTTAATGAGAGAGGGATGTCTCCCTTCACTCTGGAGCAAGGCAACTACAAAGAAAGTCAATCAAGGTAACACTTTTGAGAGTTTGATAAATCATCTGAATGCCCCATTAAATCCTTTTCAAAATTGCAAATTGCCTTAACTCTATCTACTCTGGTAAATACTAAAAGCTGGCTCAGCAGTTCTGAAAGACATTTCATTGAAGCAAGGGGAATTAAATCCAGTGGGCTCTGGACCAAGTCTGCAGGGTACAACATTAACACTCATCCATAGTTGTAAATGTTCCAAAATATTTAACATGCACTAATTAGTCCAGAACAATTGTTTCTTATAAGCTCTCTTCAACTCCATATGGAAACTCACTTAGGAAGAGAGTATGCACATAGAGATAACTGTTCTAGAATAATTATGCTTTGGAAAAATCTAAAATGCACACAAAAATGGGTAAATATTCCCTTTACATATGTCTTGCAGTATAATGGAGTTACAGGTAATGCAAGAAATTATCTTCATGGCCTATCCCCAACTGCTGATATCATATATAAGAACAAAATAATTTTCATATAGTCTCTATTTAGAAACTTTGTTTTCATATTAGTCCATTACATACAAGACCACAGCCCATTGCTGCTTACCTGTTATTACTTTCATGATAGTAATAGATAGTTTTTTGGAATCCCTGCTTTTCAGCATATAGACCCTACTCTGCACATTTGGCCTGCATTTCCTGCTTGCAGAATGTATAACCTTACACTGAGCTGTATAAAAATACCTTTTGTTGGAACACTTGTAATAACTCAAACAAGCCATGTAAGGAAGCCTCAGGAAATCACACAACTAAGCAACTTAATCAACAGGGAATAGAATATATCTTGCTGAAAATTACAAAATTTGCTTCACAGGAACAGAGTTAAGTTTAGGAAATTTCAAAGTAAATGTTATTTTTTATTATTTAAATTCTTTTGACATTAGAATCTTTAAGAACTATAGTATTCAGTCTAAGGTTTTTTCCCCCTCAAACAATCATTAGAAGAATAACACAGACTCTTCAAACTTACCATGAAATTAAAAATGCATGAAATTCAACTTTTATGACTAGAGTTGAAATTTTTTACATTAATTCCAAAAAAGCTCTACTACATCTAATCTCCACAAAAAAACCCCAAACAAACAAAAATATCAACCAACCAAAAAACCCACCCCTTCTTAAAAAGAATGGCTGTCTGGTACCTCTTAGTAAAACTCAGGTTAAAGGCTATCTGTGGTAGATGACCTTCTTTCATCATCAGAGTAATTACTTCAAAAAATGGCTAACTACATAGGTCTGCTTCCTGTTAGCTAAATTCAGGTGCAGGTGCAAGGCCCTTTCACTTTTTAGAGCAGCTTTACTTATGTTCCAAGAAAGCAGTTGTCTTTCAATGAAAACAATGAATGTGCAGATACGCACATTGTAAATAAGCCTATATGACAATTGCTTGCAATGCCCTTATGAAGACTGATGCAGTTATATATATTATAAATTAAAGAACAATCTTGCCACATAGGGTATAGACAACATGGCTAAAAGTGTTTTTCTTAGTTCATTTAAATTATAATCATTCTTAACTTTGTTGATAAATAAAATAAAATAAATCATATAATATCTCACTGTCTTCAAGAAACAAGGAAATGCTAAGTGAAAACACAGACTGTAACAGCAAACACATACCAAGTGAACAAAACAGATTTTGAGCCAGTTGGCTGAAATTACAATTATTTTATGCCTTTATAAATTAATCCATATGAAGATCTCCTGAGATTTTAGAAATATTAATTAAATGTATTTCAACTTTGAAAACTTGATTACTGCCACTGATCTTATCTGGAGTCTCAAGACAAAAGCAACATAGCTACACTGATCAGAGCACAGATTAATGATTTTTAAATGTTTACCAGTAGAAGTTAAACTAAAACAAAATGCAGACAAGATTTCAGAGCCCTTCTGATATTTACAGGCCTAGTAGTTTAAAGAAATGCAAATCCTTTATGAGCAGACTGGACAAACTCTTGAAAAAATCAAAAGCACATGAAGAATATGAAACCAATAATGTATTTATTCCTGAGGAATTTTTAAGGTTAAAAATTATACTTAGGCAATCTTATGCCCAGTAAATCTTCAGAACTAAGAGTTATGTAGTAAGCCCCTAACTCTTTAACTATCAATAAAAGCAAAAAAAAAAAGACAGTAAAAAAGGTATGATCAAATACAGGCACAAGTTAAAACAGCTATTTTAAAATTTCATAAGTATGATGACACTGGAAACTGTTCTAAAGGGTGAAGACTGCTTTGATACTAGAAATCCATAACATTATTTCCGCATCAGCCTTGGTGGACATTTCAGTAATATAATGAGTATTTTGTTCCTACTATTTTAGGATATCCAACTTAACATTTAAATCCATTAAGGTCATCAAGTGAAAAATTTTAATGTTTTTCCTTTTTACTGCCCATTCAGTAAAGCTTTAAACTTTCCATTTTCAAGAACTGAAACTGTATTAAGTAGAGGAGTCTACAGATCCTCTTTACACAGCAAACTTAAGAATTTTACTCTATTCCAAATTACAAATGGAGATGAAGATTACACCTAATGATAGGAAAAACATGGCTTGTTGTTGGTGTTTTTTTTTCATTAGGATCAAAACCACAGATCTTCTTCCCAAAAACTGACACATCAGTTTGCCTAAAATCACCCACGCTTCCAAAAACCTCTTCAACTCCTGTAAAAAGTAATGTAATATAATGTCTGACTAATCCAAATAATAATAATATAATACAAGTAGAATTACAATGATTAAAGTTCAACTGGTGCAAACTCTTAACTTTCTGGAAGAAAAAAAGACATAGATGAATATTAACATTCACTGTAATTTTAATCAGTAATATGCAAAAAAGGTTGTGACTTTCTGATATGAAATAGTCCTTGACTTTCATAATTCTTAAGCACTTTCTTTTATCATTTTGCTGATGTATGTTCTATTTTAAAATCAGAAGGATAATGGATGTGCTTCTTAAATAGTAAATTGGGTTTTATATCAGAGACCTGTCAGCACCACGACAGGTTGACCTGACAGTGGTCTTGCATTTGCAGCTCTCCTTCATGACTGCTTTTCAAGGTGATAGGTCAATCTTAAGAAAAGTGCAGATTTCTTGATCCCTCAGGAAACATCTTGGAGTCATAACATTCACTGCTTTTATGATCTTTGTAACAGATTAAAAGCAGAGCTATCCTTTGCACACATATATTTTTATTAATCAAGGGCATTTAAGATTTGGGTAGATAATGTAAATTAAAATACATTTGATTTTTCTACTGCCTCTAGGACAAACATCAAAATTCAGGAGAAATGGGTTATCTCTTAGTGTTACTGATAACCGGAACACAAAAAATTAAACCACATTTGTTTATAGTGAATGACTTCTTCGATTTCACCCATTTTTAAATTAGGAGTGCAGTAAGACAGCATCTTAGCATAAACATTAAGTTAAAGACTTTCCTTTTATTTTGAATATGAAGTTTCAATAAAATAATGAAAATCAAAGATTAGAAGATAAATGGTTAATGGCAACATCAGTTGCAACAAAGTACTGGAACACCCTGAACTGCCATCTTTGTTCAGCAAGTGCTGATCTGCCACAGTACCTCATCATATATATTCATTAATTTATTTGCTATGCTGATTACTCCAGCCTAATGATAATGGTTTTTAAACAAAATGATAATGGTTTTTAAATCTACTGATGTTACAGAAAGAATGTTTTGTAGGTATTATTAAATATAATATGATTGATCATACCCTTGAAGACTACTGGTATCAGCACTGCTCTGTAATACAACACGGATGAAAGAAAAAAAATACTCAGAAAATTAAGAGCTAACTATTACAGAATATGCTTTCTATTCTATATTGCAGACTTTCCTTGTTTGGCTTAAATAGCTGTGGTAATATTTAAAATCTACCTTACATGGAGTAGGTTATTTTGGGTCATTATGGAAATTTTCCATGAAAGCTTTCTTTGTAAACTTCTAAGAAGAACAGACGCAAGCATCTAAAATCAACTTTTGAGAGCTTACTGTATTCATTCACTAATTCTAATGTGTACACTGGAAATAAGCTCTTAGTTATGGCTGTATGACCATTTTGTAGTGCTATATTTACCAAATTTGTATTTATAGGAATGAAACATAAATACACTAGAATTCAAAATTCAGAACACAGGAACCTGAACAAAAAGCACAGATGATGAAGCACTCAGTCTAAACGCATATCAAATTTTTTAAAAAAAGAACTATGATTCTTTTAACATCACATCTGCATGTTTCAACTGCAATAACTTTTTAAAAGTAGTTTCAAATATGTACTCGAAATTCATAAAAATAAATGACATGGCAAATGCAGTACAGAAGTCACTGCTGACTCTTCTGACATAAAATGACTCTTACAACAAAGCTCTAGAAGGGCATATATTCTCAATTATATTTCTGTTGGCAATCAATAGAAAATGCTATCATACTTAATTTTAGAAACTGAAAATGTAAGTATTCACAAGTAATTCTGCTGTGAAAACTAATTATCAGTATATTTTGAAGTTAAAAACAAGAAAAATGGTTACTGTACTTAAATTACATTTTGACATTTTGTCTTGCACTGTTAAGTATCTAAAAAAGTGAGCATGATAAAATATCACTCTCTGGTGCTGAAAATACCATAGTAAACCTGTTATATCAATTTGGCCTTCTTTTTCAACCAGCTATTGTAAGTTTGCATTTCATTGAATGGTAAATGAATGCTAACACTGCTTTGAGATGCAATAAAAGAAACTTACTTTGAAATTAGCCCAAGTAACATATTAAGTAAATTTGCTAGCATCCACTCCAGGATGTCTCTAAAATTAAAAAACAGTAAAGTGTGCAGATGCTGGGAATCAAACATTTACACTACAGCAATTTACTTCTCCAGTCATTTTTTCTATTACCATTTTTAAGACATTCATGTTTCCAGAATCATTCTTTAATTATGTCCAGTATTTTCACCTGCTTTTCTTAAAGTGTAATCATAGTAATTTATAATGATATTTTACCTAACCTTTAAAAATATGTCAGTTATTTCTGAAAATTTAGACACCAACACTGTTATAATAGGATAGGGAATAGTGCAAAGAGAGAGATAAATGTATCTACTCTTCTAACTAAAATGTCTTTTAGTATTTTCAAAGCTGCAGTGCCACAACAGCCTTATCCTTGGTGCAACGTTTCCTCTTCCTCTCTCGCCTTAGATCTGGCTGTGCTAAGCTGTTTCCATGCACTAAGTAACCAGAAAACCATATTCATTTTTAGGGAAAAGAAGGGTTACTTTTCTGCCAATTTAGCATGTTAAAACAGCTCCTCCACAATGTAAAAGCTGAAATCTTTTCATTCTGGCCACTTTCCTGTTTGACATGAATATCAGAAAGCAATAGGAGAGGTTAATGTATATATGGATGCTCTTGTGAGAAGTGGACCTGAATTTCTTCAGCCTAGGAGAATCAAATCTAGACCTTCCACTTGTTAGCCAAAATCTCTAAACACTTAATTATATAAAGAACAGCAACTGAAGCAGTGGCACAGGAGCAAGCCTTGACTTCATTTGTTCAAAGAATACTGCTGCTGTTCATTCTCTGAAAAACTCTTAAATCTTCTGACTTCAAGTGAATGAGGGTACCTCCCTGCACCTCTAAGCCAGGGATGATGAATCTAAGTTGATGTGATACCATATGACACCATCCGTTTCACATTTCCAATTGAATAGATGCAAGAGGCTCCTCTTCAGAACGGAAATTTCGTGGACTATCTTTTTATGGCATGTATCCTCAAGATGCTATGTAGGGAGCTTAGTGACTAAGCTGCAGATTCCATATTCCTCCTTGGGGATCAAGAGCCTAAAATTTAGGATTGCATTCTACAGCCATTATTGGGATTTGCAAAGCCTCTTGATGATTGCAATTCGTAATCAAACAGCTGGTACCTGGTTCAAGAGGCAATGCAAAACCACAGCGTTTTTGAAAGAGAAATGTTATACAATCATCATCGCCTGGTACACCAGACTAAGACAAGGACTCTATTGTTGGCAAAGTGCCAATCAGTAATATTTCTCTTATGATTGAATGAGGAAAAATAAATCCCAGTAACATATGATTACAATGACATTTTATATTCCAGAATAAGTCATGTTATGCCACACCAAATTAACAGGAAATGTTTTAGTGAACTCTGTATTTTATGGCAGCTTCCCAAATACAAAAATCTATAGGAATCAGCATTAATCTTTTATAGGTTTGCATAAATCTGTACCAGGGTTATTCCAGTTATGCTAACCATAGAACTTTAAGGAGAATGGTAACTGCGGTAGGAAAAAAATCCTTCCCAACTTTCCTTTTCTTGCTTTTCCAGCTCTACTAAACTTTATAATTATGTCTTGATTTATGATTTTTTCATCAACGTAACATGCATCTCTGTATAGGGTATGTAATTAGCCTTCCAGAAGCTTTCAAGAATAGATTTGTCTGGATGACTACTATTTGAAGAAATGCTATAAAACAGCAAGTTGAAATTAGATCTACAGAGTAACTGAAGTTCATTCTTTCTCATAGACAGCTAAGTGAATAGCTTATTAAAGATCACTACATCGAGATACTAGAAGTAGCAGAATTCACAATGAATGGAATAATCCTTTTTTTTCTGACTGACCACCTAAGAATGTCATATCAAACAAAAAAAGCTATTTGGACAGTCAATTGTTTAGCACCCTCAAAATACCAAGCGTTCATAAATGTGAAAAATACATATTTAATGATGTTTGCAAGCAGATTTATTCTGAATGGTTTAGAGACAGTGGAATGGCAGAAAAACATTTCTCTTTTTTTTTAATAATTATGCTTATTTAACAAAGCAGTAGTATAAACAAGTCACTGATTCAAAATCAGAGCCAGTCATATGTCTCAATCCTTGAGTACGCATAGTTGTTACTGTAGATATTGTTAACTTCTGTAACTTTTATGAATTAAGGCAATAGCATGTGTTCAAAGAAAGATCTGTGTATGCTTTCCTTCTGGAAAAATCAATGTTGTGGTTTAACCCCAGTAGGCAACTAAGCACCACACAGTAACTTGCTCACTCCCTGTCCCCCTGCAGTGGGATGGGGGAGAGAATTGGAAAAAAAAAGTAAAACTCGTGGGTTGAGATAAAGACAGTTTAATAGGACAGAAAAGGAAGGGGGAAAAAATAATACTAATAAATAATAAATATAGAATATACAAAACAAGTGATGCACGATACAATTTCTCACCACCCACTGACTGGTACCCAGCCAATCCCCAAGCTGCGTGTCCCCTGGCCAACTTCCCCAGTTTATATACTGGGCATGATGTCACATAGTATGGAATATCCCTTTGGCATGAGAAGCTGAAAAGCCCTTGACTTAGTATAAACACTGCCTAGAAACAACTAAAACATCAGTGTGTTTTCAACATTTTTCTCATCCTAAATCCAAAACACAGCACTATACCAGCTACTGGGAAGAAAATTTACTTTATTCCAACCAAAACCAGGACAATCAAGTATAGATACTAATTGGTAGTCTTACTATAGAATCATCAACTAGAACTTGAAAAGTACAGAAATACAAATATATATTAAGCTGAGTTATATTCCTTTATGACAGCAGTTTATGTGGTAATATCTTAATTTAAAGAAATTACTCAAAAAATAGGTATAGGTGCAGAAATATAATATAGAATGAAGAAATGAGGGCAGAAATTGAAAGGCGATTGTTCAGATAAAAAACCCCACCTTATTTCCAGGTACATATGAACCAGTTCATTGCTTTTTTCATATGACAGCTGGTTTTGAAACCTTCCAATTCTGGTCAATTCTAAACAGCAGAAATCAATCTAACATTGGGGTTCTTGTGAGATTTTTCTTATTATCATATGAATAATCCTCCTTAAGCCCACATAAATATATATATATATAAATTTATAAGCTGAACTATTCAGAGCTATTAACTAAACTTACAACACTAGCTCAATACATCAACATTTTTTTTTTTCTAATAAAACATTCTGATGTGCCTGATGAGGGGAAAAAATAAAAGTTGAAGTTAGAATTCTCAAAATAAATTGATCCAACACTGAAATAATTTACATTTGGAGGATAAAGCTTTAACTAATGAAAGATGAGTCAAGGTTCAGTTTTTTAAAAAGTAAGATACCTTGTTTAATAAATGTTATTGCTTATGCTCCATTTCAGTTGCTTCTATTTAAAATTAATATTTTTAGAGAAAGTTTATTTAATAATTTAGTTAGCAATTCAGTCAATCAAGTTTATGTAAGAATTTTTCATAACTATTTTTAATACCCCATATATTCCTAGCATATAAACTGCATATCAGGTTTTAAAAAATTAACATTTACAAACCCCATATCATTTAATTTTGTAAGTGAAGATTTCAACAACTTCTTTTTTTCACTCAAGCTGTAATATAAATATACATCAAAGAGTTTTCTATTTACAGAGAAGCAACAGAAGAAAAACTGTTGATTGTAACAATAATTACTTATTGCCTCTTGACTGATAGCTAAAAAGCAGTAAATATCCACACAGCATCCTTGTGAACTATTTATGTGTATATCTTCAAAAAAACAAATGCATTTTAAAACAATTAAATGTACTTTGGCCTTAACAAACTTGGTGAGAAATTGTACAACTCTGTATTTTAACCCCTGGGCTCCAGAAGAAGCATCAGTACCATAGTTTCCCTGTTTAGTTAGCTCTTTGGAATGTTAAATAGTCCTTTAAGGGCAAGTTTAAACACTTCTACAGCAGCAATATAGAAAAACAAATTGTTCTAAGAATAGGGAGACTTCCAAACTGGAGTTTCCTACTGTTTTGTAGTCTCCTCCATAGTACCCAACACCACAATAACCTCAGCTCCTTTAACATGTCTTATGACCTTGCCTTGCTTACAGTTTCTTTAGCTTTCTCTCTCCCTCTTTGGAAACTAGGTTTAAAACCAGAGAAAACATTTTTGTGGAAAGAAGGGTGGATCAACAAAAAAATAATTTGGAAGCATATTTTAGAGACCATAGGCGAGGAAGAGTGTCATGTTCTTTCTTTAAATACGTGCTGAAGGTAGCCACTTCTGCAGACAGACAAAGAGTAACATGGAAGTTGAACACCCAGCAAGTTGAAAGGGCAGAAGGAAAATGCTACAATATTAAAAACTGTCAGAAGGGCTTGAGTCATAAGAAAGGACAGGTAACTCACAGAAACTTTTCTCTTCTCAATTTGCCTCTTTAGAACTACTGAACAAAAATGGAACAAGATCTGTGAACGGCATTAGCCAGGAGAATTTACAGCATAAACAGCATGAACCACAACAATAATCAGACAGAATGAAAAAATGTTTGTGCTATGAAGAAGCATGCAAGCTTCAATGGAATGAATGTGCAAAGTTCATAACTATTATAATCTGATAAATATAACTCGAATCTGCATACAGTAAAGGTTGCAAACATAAGGGTAGTCATCACCATAATGAGTTTGAATTACATCATTTTTATATAAAAGGAACTCTACCATGTTTTCTAAAATTTGTTTTGTTTATAATGCTTAGCAGGTTAAATTTTTATGATTAGAAATTCTTGTCTTCATTGCATGCATGGACACAACAATTAAAGTTAGATATATACTTTATTAATCATTATTGATTATCATCAGTATTTTATGATCAAATAAATTTTATCATTCCTGTATAATTTCCCCAAATAATTGAAATAAAATGCATGACATACACACATTTCTAAAATATTCATTTCCCAGATACTTGCTTATTAGATTTTGGCACATTTGTCTACATACAGTGAATGAGCAAAAGATTTTAATGTTGCAAAATAAAGTAGTAATCTAAAACCAGCAAATTTAATATTGCACATGCAATCTCATTTCTAACCCTTCTGAGTTTATCCTGAGGACTGAATAATAAAAACGAGTATACTATAACATTATTAAAAATTATAGCACACTATAAATGCACAAAGAAGCACCAATTAGGGTCTCATGGGCAGTCTGGAATCTGCCACTTCCTAATTTTGGTGTGCTTTACAACTAATATAATATTTGTTCCTATGTAGTCCCTCCTATGTGCTTTTTTAAAGGAAAAAGCAAACACTTCTACCTTTGGCAAAGGGAACAACTCACTCCACTCTCTTTTTCTCCTCCACCTCTCATTATTTTTGTTGGAATATTAAGATACCTTTATGACCATATGGTGCTTGTGTCAGAGGCAGAGAAGGAGGAAAAAAGAAGGGAAACTATATGCAGGAACAAAATACCCTGGACATGGGGAAACATCTACTGGGAGTGGGAACCAAGCTTCATTTCCTCTGCAGACAGTTTTGTCAGGGGTAGAATAAAGCTGAGTTCTGAAGATGGGACAGCTTGGCTTGTTTCGGCTCCTGTCCCACCCCTTCCAATATACAGCAGCTCAGAGAGCTCTCAAGCATTCACTTCGGCAGAGAGGCCTGTCTGCCTCCAAATTTTGATGCGGTACTATTCTGGTACTTGGCCACAGTTCTTCTGCAAGTAAGAAAGGATATCTCAACATTCACGTTTATGTATCAGCAAAAGCTGAAGAGAATTTCATGTTACAAAAAACACACCACAGCCTGAACGGTTTATTTACACCAAATTAAAGATCTGCTGCAAACACTGTAAATGTAACAGCTTCTCAAAGAAAAGAATGTCAGATCCATTAAAATGGAAAAGGTTATGCCACCTAAGTATTAGGGTTGCTCGCAACGCCCCTGTTAGCTACCAAGCTATGCTACGATGGCTGTAAGAGGCGGGAGCACAAGAAATACTGCCATTATGAACTCTTACTTTCAAAAATTTGTAACTAGGAAAAGCAATCTTTGGGCTAAATTTTCGTATACTAATTCTATGCTAAAAGGTTAAGCTCTTTAAAAACACTTAATAATAATGATCTCTGCATGTCTATATAACCTAATTGCTTATGCGAGCACGGTAACAAATAATGATAAATTGGCTTGAAGATTGCATATGCATTTTCTCATCCCTGTATCTGAAAATGCCTTAGTTTGTTTTTTAAATTATCACATAACCAAATGGTTTGAAAACAGAATTTCAGAAATGTATCAAAGTAACTTAAGAGTGAATATAGCTATCTCTGTGTGCAAATACAAGAACACAAAGTTATTTATATTTGTACCGCTATCTGTATCAACTATCTGTGTAAATACATGTATTTACAATTCAGTAACATATTTTATGTATTAATATACATCATATTAAACATAACTAGACACACATTAAAAATCTGATAGACCTGTGTTGTAAAGGTGCTCCACTGGGAGCAGAAGGATTATCACAGCACATGTAAGCACACTCTGTACCAGCTTTCACTGAGCTGACACAGGTAGTGGAATTGTCAGTAGGTCTGCAGTTTCTGGCACAAAAGTGTTCATCCGGATTCCCTAGTACTAACATCAGTAGCTTTCCTGTACTGAACTTCATGCCACAGCAGCATAAAGTTTTATGTTCCTGCTCATGCTGAAATCAGACATATGCCAGTGTCGTGGTTTAACCCCAGCCAGCAACTAAACACCACGCAGCCGCTCACTTACTCCCCCCCACCCAGTGGGATGGGGGAGAAAAGTGGGAAAAGAAGCAAAACCTGTGGGTTGAGATAAGAATGGTTTAATAGAACAGAAAAGAAGAAACTAATAATGATAATGATAACACTAATAAAATGACAACAGTAATAATGAAAGGATTGGAATGTACAAATGACGCGCAGTGCAATTGCTCACCACCCCCCAACCGACACCCAGCTAGTCCCCCAAGCAGCGATTCCCCCCCCCACTTCCCAGTTCCTATACTAGATGGGACGTCACATGGTATGGAATACATCGTTGGCCACTTTGGGTCAGGTGCCCTCGCTGTGTCCTGTGCCAACTTCTCGTGCCCCTCCAGCTTTCCTGCTGGCTGGGCATCAGAAGCTGAAAAATCCTTGACTTTAGCCTAAACACTACTGAGCAACAACTGAAAACATCAGTGTTATCAACATTCTTCGCATACTGAACTCAAAACATAGCACTGTACCAGCTACTAGGAAGACAGTTAACTCTATCCCAGCTGAAACCAGGACAGCCAGGATTACAGACAAGTCCTAAATATCCCAAACAATTTTTAATGTATACCAAGATCTTTGATGATCGGGGTTCACAGGGACACCTATGCTTCTATACAACTCATCTGACTTCTACAAGGAAAACGAAAATGTGCATGGGCTCAGGAGCCTACATACATGTAGCTCAATACAAAAAGTGATCTTACATATTAAAGTATGAAAGCATTCTGAAAGATATAGATAGCTTTGTGTAAGCACAAAAGCATAACTGTGTAATTGATGTAATATGGTTTTCTTTATCTAGATACTTTGGAAAAAAAAGATTAAGGAAGCACAGGAAAATATCAGGTTCCATGTACCTTCTTACTTTCTTTTTTCATAAAATACTCACGCAAAAGCCTTACAAATGCAAATTTTGATGGAACTCTATACCCACTACTTAAATCCTGTAAAAGCTTAGTAAGTGATCAACCAAACATTACTATAACAGCATTATAGTAAATATATTATTTATTCATAGGCTACATTAAGTATAATTAAAATGTACATTCTGATGAAGAGGATACATTTTCATTTAATGTGCTGACTTTTCAAAAAAAATCTCAAAACATAATACCATTTTTTATGATTTGCAGAAAAAAGCTCATTCCTTGGCAACATTTGGAGAAAATACAGACAGAAGCTATGACATCCTAACATTTTGTAATAGAATATTAAGCTTTTGCACCCTTATTTACATTTTACCTTACCCACAACAGTGAGAGAAAGTTGTGTATATATGATTACTGTTAGCTGAGTTAGGTTGGTGGCTCTATTTAGTTCTGAGCTACCAGACAAACCATCATTACAATTGACAGTATGGAATTATTGTTAACAGACAAGCTGAAAACAGAACAAGGTAGAAAAACTAACTTCCATTTTTACCCCAAATGGGATTCTTTTCAGCTGCCTGGATAAATATGTTGGTAAAGTACAATGAATTTTGAGGACAAGTAAAATACTTAAGTTCAGTCAATCTGCGATGCCTGAAAACTTTTGATTTCCCTTAAATATTTTCAGGTTTTTAGACTTAATTCTTATAAATTAACCTATAATACAGTGTAATGGATCACTAGCTATACATCTGGTTAAATGCAACAATATTTTATAATAGAAACTACAAACTACAGTTTTTAATCATTATTTTACTGATTTGGAGGTAAGTTTCAAATTGCATTAGAAATTTGAGCATAACGATACTTTTTTTTTGTAGTGTTTTGGAGAGATGGTAAAACTGAAAATGATTCACCATTAGCCTTTCCCTTTACTGAATAACTTTCTGACAACCATACAACTCCAGAAGTCTATAAGATGTGATCCATTAAACACATGCAGAAAAGTTGCTTGATGATTCCATTTTTCTTCTAAATATTATTTCAAATGGAATTAAAATATGATTTTCCTCTGAATTCTGCCCGATGCAACCACATACACATTTCCTTTATGCAATGGGATCTGATTACCAGAGATAAAGTACTCAATGTGAATCACACACTGAGAAAAATGTTATTTAGTATTTCATACAACACACTCACTCTGCAAGAATTTAATAACAGAAGAACATCTTCAGGATGCTAGTTATTATGAGGTAATAACTCGGAGAATTAGTAACACTTGACTTCTACCATGTAGCTCTAGGGATGCTTTGTTTAATTCATATTCACTGTAATCTGTTGCTGAATTATACCCTGCTCTCTTGTAACTGCGGTCCTTTTGGTCAAAAGCAAGCCAAATGTCTACTGACATTGCAGACTGTCTGTCTGCAAACTAAGCTACAGAAGATAGAGAAGTTAGTTTTGACACCTATACACTGTTACCACCTTACTATAAACACTGCAATAGTAATGAAAGATGGCTGATATGATTATACAGTGTCAAAGTGCTACACAGAAGAAGACTGATACCCTTTAGACCTCATCAAGTCAGACTAGCACAAGACTATAACAAAAAGTCAGACTGCAACGATAGAAAAAAGTAATAGAGTAAATAAGCCTTCACTTAGGCTAGTTACAGAATAAATACTGGTTACCAACCTTTTCAACATGTTTTCTCTACTTATGTTCCTATACCTGACAGATTTTATAAAATACTAATTAAATCACATTCAGAAAAATTACAAAAAGCAAAGGGCCAACTTCCAAGAGAATAAAATCAACAGAAGCCAAGATACATAATAGTACATGAAGCTTGAAAGGTTACATGTGCAAAATAGTAAGCTTGCTTTTATTAAGAAGAATGAGGGAGATACCAGAGCCACTTTCTAGCGTTATCTTCCTTCCGTGGAGTTTAATAAAGTAGACCTGGTTTACCTGATATCTAAAACCTGAATCTTCCAATGATTTTGGTTAATTTATTCATCTAGCTCTGTTCTAACCTACCAATACAACAGTATATTCAGCCCACATTTATTCTAATCACCATCAAATATAATTGCAATAATATAGCTAAGTGGCAGCTAGCCATCTGTCTTTCTCCACAGAGAAAAGCCAGTCATTAACGAACTTCTTCCAACTTAGATCCTGGAGTTCTAAGTGAAAAATAGCTAGTATTCAAATAGTACAAAACTCAGAAAGCATTTCAAACACTGCACTGTAATATTTATTAGTGTCGATAGCATGCTGAAATTTTACTTGTATTACATAACCAGAAATCTACATAATCTAGGAATGTATAGTAAAATTCATGTGGCCCTGTTAACACTAATTACATTGCTGCTCCTTCTCACATCATGGAAATGTAATTGTATAATTTTTTTAAATTGAAATCTTATCTAGTAAATATAGAAAGGCCTGCACACTTTCAGAAGAAATAATAGGTATAAGATACACTGATTACAGAGCAATGATAGTGATATAAAAAAATTAGATTTATAACCTTTGTATTTGTCACACTGGGATAAGATATGCAATTCATCTCTTCAAGAAATTGTGGAGAATAAGATTTTAAAATTATAGAGTATAAAAGAAGTATGTTAGTTGATTGTTATTCTCAAGGAGCAGGGAGTTGATGTAGAAATGAGTTCATGCATGGACCCATGATCTTAATGAGATGGAGACGTTCATAAATGTGTAGAGTGGCATCTAATGCCATTTGGCAGTCTACATCCCATTCACTTCAAGTAAGTTCCATGAGGAACTGACCACAAGGAGGGTGGAAAATGGTGGGCTGTTGGGCCCAAAGGATAGCAGTTAGCTGACCAACTGCTGGTAGGGTGTTACAGGAAGCATTCTTCAGGGCTCAATACTGAGCTATTTAACATCTCATTAAGAAGCTAGACTATGGGACAGAATGTACCCTGAGAGACCTTATGAATGACATCAAATTTGGAGGGCGGCATTCAGAAATATCTTGACAGGCCGGCAAAATGAGCTGACAGGAATTTCACGAAGTTCGGCAATAGTAAATGCAAAGTTCTGCACTGGAACAGCTCAGGCCAGGCACTGACTGGCTAGAAGGCAGCTTAGCAGGAAAGATCTTGGGGATCCCTCTGAACAACAAGTTGAACAGTTGTGTAGCCTTGTGGCAGAGATACGGCAACTGCGTTCTGAGCTACATCAAGAGTGTTGAGGGAATTCAGCATCCCTCTTTATTTCATGTTTGTGAGACTGTATTTAGAGCACAGGCTCACATTTCCAACTCCCCAGTACAAGACAGACGTTGATATATTGGAGCAAGGCTGGTGGAAAGCCACCAATATGAGGAAAGGGCTGGAGTACATGACACATGAAGAGAGGCTGAGAGAAACAGTTTGTTCAGCCTTAAGAAGAGGAAGTTTAATGGGAATCTCATTGTATCTTCTGTTACCCAGCATGAAGGCACAGTAAAGATGAGTCAGGCTCTTCCCAGAGATGCACAACAGAAAGAGAAGAGGCAATGGTCACAAACTGCAATAAAGAGAATTCTGACTAGACAGTAGAAAAAACTTCTTCACAATGAAGGCAGTCATTGGAACAGGTTATCCAAAGATGATGTAGAATCTCCATCCTTGAAGACAATCAAATCCCAGCTGGACAAAGCCCTGAGCAGCCTAACATAATCTGAACATGATCTGAATCTAAATCACATTTTTTAAACCAACATGAAAAATGAAATGTTAATGCCCAGGCTGAAAAACTCCTTTTAGTCCAGATGTTCTGCCCAGCTACTACATAATATAGCTTTTTATTCTTGGGAAAAATTATCATAAAAATAATTAAGAAAACCAAACCAACATACTCTTCTACAGAATTTGAACTCTCTGCCAACGACCTAAATCTGGGCAGTCGGGCTTTCAGACTTGGTAACAGCTTTCAGAGTGTATTAGTCTTGCTTGCGAAGTATTTCCTCCCTGGCACAGCTAAGAGGAAGATATCCATGCTTACTTCATTAAACCTATCAGCAGTGTTTGACACTGAAGAACAGCATGTGCTGCTGATTTGCCTGGGAGACTGGCAGAAATGAATCAGTCACCCTGAACTGGATAGGTCAATTCCTATCAGTCAGCTTCAAGACAATTCTGACGGGTGGTTTCTTTCCAGCCCTGAAAGCCTTTATTTGTGTGATGCTACGAGGATTGGTTCTACCTCATTTTGTTTAACACAAAACTTTATGAGAGATCTTGAGACAACACACTTCTTAAGTGGCAACAGAAACTAGCAGATTCCTTATTTCATTTCATTCCTGCAAACACAGATGGACTGCAGACCTAAGGCCCTTGTGAAAAACCTGGATGTATTGTTAAAAAATGTCTGGAATGAGACAAAGAAAGGTGTGGTACTGGGAAAAAAATACTATTAGAAGATACTCAGGGCCAAACACTGATGAGAGGTTTGATGTCTATCACCTTCCTTGGGGCTGTGCTGGAAAGGAGGTGGTTTAACAGGAACACTAGAATGCTCTGAATGCCATAAGCAAGACTGAAGAGCTGGCTAAAACTAAGTTACTTAGGCCCTCCTGATTCTTCACTGAGATTCAATCCACAAACAGTGCCACCAGCCGTACATACAAACACACCTTCACTACCTTTGCTTTCATATTTTCCAGTTGTACATTGATGTAATTATCTACCTGTTCACTTTCAGTCTCAAATATTGCAAACACGGTAGCTGAGGATGACATGAATGACTCAAAAAATTCAGTTTGATCTATCACGCTCAAGCTCTTTATATCATACTTCAAAAAATAAAGAGTTTAAAGGATAAACATGCATATTTTAGTTTTAGACAACTGAATACAAGTTCTGCTTAGCAGGTTCATTTGAATCTTAAAAAAACCCTCATTTAAGTGAAAATGGGAAGATTTTGTCTTTTTTATATTCCATTAAAGTCTGCAGCAAAATAATGATTTTTTTTCAGGCTAAAGAATTGTATTTTGATAGCTGAATTTTGGTTGCAGCACTGAGACAGAAAATCATACTGTCTTGAGAAAATAAACAGCATAAATACAGGGCTCATAGCGGCAAAAAAAAGGTTTATTGATACTTGTTCCACACTCTATACTCTTCATGGTCAAAGTTCTCAGCTATCAGTTTCTTTTCAATTTTTGGTAGCCCACAGAAAGTGTATCTAGTAAATAAAAAGTAACATTTTAATGTAGGATGTGAATCTACTTAGAACACTAAATAAAAATAATTATTTACTCCGAGAAAATTAAATTAAGTATCCAATACAAATTCCTATGTCAGGACTAAAATTCTGGCTTCTTGAAAACTATAAAAAAATTACCATAGCTTTCACCAAGACATTTCATCTAGTACCTTACAATAAATTAAAGTTGTCACTAAATATTTATGTTCCATAAGTCTATTAACTGAACTCACAGATCACTGAATAGATGCTTTTTTAAAAAAAAAAAAAAAGCCAAGTGTTTTTTTATCAGTGTGGTAAGAATTTATTATCCCGTGATACCATCTTACCTCTATCTTTCATACCATTTCATCTCTAAATGAAAGTAAGTTTTCTCATGGTAATTTTCTATAAAATGCCTATTCTTGGAAGAATTCCTTTTATTACTTTTCCCAGGATACAGTATTGTACATAAGAGCTGGGAAATTAAGTCGTACTTCCATGTTATAAATTGTCCTTCACTTACGTAAGCAGCAAAACCACTTTAATCTCACAGGTTTACTAATATAGATTACATAAATAACAAAACCTTATTTTATATTAATGAACATTGATAAAACTCTTTTTCTCTTATTCTCAGTCACAAGTGAACACATGTATTTGGTTTATACACAAAGCAATTTTTTCCTCCATGCCTTTTATTTTTATCTACAACTTCATTCTATTTTATTTATGAGAACTTATTGTTGCAAGGCTGGTTTTCATTAATACTACAGAAATGTTTTCTATAATAAACTCTTCAATATACATTAGAATGTTTAGTCTTACTGGTAGCTTTACAGCTGCAGTCCTTGACTGTGTCTTTGCAAACTGAAAGTGTTACCATGATTACTAGCTTCCTGTGTTTACAAATGTATGTTATCAGAAGACATTTAGTAAAGTTTGAGAAATGTTTCTTAAATAAGTAATACCTTTTCATTAAATTCATGTTTCTAGTACATTAAAATCATGACGTTAAACAATAGGACCCAATAAACGACAATATACTTACTGGTTAATTACAAAACTTGGTAACAAATTTTTTAACCTTTAGTCATGTGGAATAACACCTACAGGTTAAACGTGGAAGCTAGAAAGGTAGTCAGAGGTTTCTCCTCTGTCACTATAGGAAAAGAATTTGTACTTTCTAATGAAGTGACAAAAAGGATCTGCTTCAGATTTTCTGATTCTACAAGAAGTTCTGTATTGTGCTGCTGATGCACCCTGCTGTCAACTTTGGTGATACTACCAGTTACTTCACCGGAAAACCACTGAAGTCACTAATGCTCTTGTAGTTCCAAAACTGAATTCTAGGCTCTGAGAAACAGAGTTTATTTTTGCAATAAAATTATGTAACTCAATTGTTAAGTGTTTAGACATTTTGGTTCATCTTCAAGCAATGGCTTCTGATTGAAAGGAACCCAATCTTTTTCTTGCTTGTATGATTCACTTGTGATATTGCAATAGTTCAATTTTATTTAGTTCCTTTATCTCATTTTTTTCCTGGCAAACAGAATGAATGCATATGGGTACCCTTTCTAAAGCAGCTTCATAAGGAAAGAAGGCTTATACATCCATGCTGCGTGTACACTTGCCTGCCTTCATTCCTAAAGAATGTGTATTTGTTGGTCATTTTCAACTGATTTGACAAAAAGGCAGATTTCAAGCATAAACAGTTGCCTTCATGTTTTATGGAAATACTGGAGAACAGAGAAGAGTCTTCCAATCAAGAGGCTTGTCTCTCATGTTATTAGACACCAAATACCTTATTAAATATCAGCAGAAAAAGCTTAATTTTGATACTAATCAACCAGAAAACAAAAAACCTGCAGGATATCACGCCGTGTTAGTTTGGATGCTTCGTACCTGATGCAATGGTTTATTTTCACTTTGTGTTTTTTCATGTAGTAGCATAATCTTCCAGTGGTTAGGCTGCAAATGTTACACAGCTTTAGAGAGTCCTTCTGAAAACACAAGAACCATGATAATATTTATAAAGGTCATCCAAAGTTACCATTTTAATCAGACAGTTTGTAACTTGCAAGAAAAGAAGATGCCATAATAGCTCCTTCAATGGATACCTTGTGAACTACTCTGTCTCTGAGAGTGGGTCTATGGGACCCTGAAGTAAAGTCAGCATACATCTAAAGCAGTCAGTTAGACAAGGATGAAGAAAATAATGAAATAGACTGAAGAAAGAAAGAATAAAGAAACCTGAAAATACAGGCTAAAGGAGAGAGTACTAGATATTAGAGAGGACGACGGAATCCCCTATATAATGAACATACTACACTCAGTGAAACTTTTTTTAATCTCCCACTAGTTAATAACCAATATTTACATTATGATATTTTCTAGATACCTCATCAAAGACTGTTGTCCCATTGAGTTACGCATGATACAAACCCAAAGTGAAAAATGGGGTCTAACAGTTGAACACCAGCCCCCAGTACCAGGGCAATTCAAAGAGCCTAAATTAGGCTCTGAACCCAGCCTCCTTCAGCTGTTGGTGAAGAGAATGAGACACTTCAGCAATTCAAAAAGATGAAGTGCTGGGAGACATGCTGAATACCTACAAGATGCTGAGTACAGGGATGTATGTGAAATTCCATTCCTCTTTGGAGTTCAGTCACTTGTATCAAGACTATAAAAGTGATATATCTACCTACTGAAAATGCAGACCATGACATTCTTTTCTGAAGAATAAAAACTGCTTTCAGGAAGGTCCCTTAAATGTCTCCATCTTTTGCATATTTATTTAGGAGTTATATTACAAACTCAGGAGGTGGTGATTCTGTTCATTTCTCTTTCCAGTTCAAAAAATTTCAAGTCTAGAACTTTCACTTCCCAGCATCAAAATCTGATAATCCAACTGCAAAACTATCTTTGCCCAGTAGGCCACACAAGACGTAAGAACACAAGAGTTAAGGCTTTAGGAGAACTTCTAATGCAAGGGAGTCTACCTCCAGTCTACTGGGAAGAGCGTTCAGTTAGGAGTCAGCTGATGTGCATTTAGCCTCTCTAAAGTATGAACTCTAACCTGTGACTTCAAGCAGAAAAGGTCATACGCACATCTCAGCTACAGCTGCTTTCAGAGGAATTGTTTTGGCAATCAGAACAAACATTTTGCTTGTATTTTACAAGTTGAGAAGTGCTCAGCCATGTAGTTGGCTAAACACCGGTGCTAAACACGCCATCAAGCAAGCTTTTTTGTTATCAATGTTAAAAGGGTATTAACTTAAAACTAGTAAAAATGAAGAATATTTAATATTATAAAAGAACAAGAGCTCATAGTGTTCCACTTGCCAGAAGCAAAAGAACAAATAGGATAAAATATGGGGATTAATCACTAAATCCTCCTTAAGGATGACCTGATAAAGAACAACTTAAGGAATATCAAACAGAGGAAAAAATCTAGAGTTAACTGATTTGTTACTGGCAATTTAGTGATTGCAATTCTGCAAATGTATTTTACTATATCCCCCAAAACACACTTTCTTATTACTGTCTAACAGAACATTGTACAACAGAGGAAGAACTGTTCTATTGCTACTAAAGGGCCATTTGTTTTCTCACTTAAGCTGAAAAAAATTTCAATTCTATCTGGTGACAGAGAAAAGGAAAAATGACAATCCAAACAGAAGCAACCCTGTGAAAACCCAGTAATTTCCTCAACAAAATTTATATCCGAAGGTCTGAATGTTGTATACCATTGGCAGGCACAGTATTGTCAATGGTTGACACACAGTTAACATTTCTGTTATAAAGACTCCTTTGTCAGAAAACAGCAGACAGAAGAGTTTGTGAAATCCCATGCAAGTTTAAATGTGTAACTCACTGATTTCCACTGATACAACTGAACTTATTTTGCTTTTTTAAATTAAAGTGCTGGATGTCACACAATTTCAGTGCACTGTCTGTATTTTTCATAGTGGATGAACAATTAGATGACCAAAAGCCTACAGACACTATCAAATAAAATATTAAAACTTGATTGTTGTCCTGAATAATAATATTGTAATACATATTAAATATGTCCAAAGGCATACTAGAAGTTCATAAAATAATCATGACTTAAACAGGTTTTAAGTAGAAGTCTGAAGCATGCTAAAACTTTACTTTTGTGGATTTTTAAAGATAGTATCTGTCTGTAAGTGGTTGTCTACAATATTTACACAGTGAAATTTGGCTATTTTGTGGTAATTATATATAGGTCTGGACTGCAAATTTCTAACAGTATTGCATTGGTTAAGTTAAGTATTGGCATAATTTACAGATATAATGGACTCTGACACCACCATTACCTTCGGGTTGTATTACTTTCTAAAAAAACCCCCGTATCTTCTAGCTCAACCAGAAGTTACGTATTTCATGCAGAAATCACTTTCTGAATTTGACGGACTATATTACGCAGGAGATCAAATCAAGTTGTATTAATTGCTCCCCGACCTTAAACTATTAATCTAAAACCTGACAAAATAAATGAAGGGCACACAAATTAGAAGGGCATGAGATGAGCTAGTAAAACACTGTATAAAAGATGTAAAAAAATCAGCTAATACACATGCACTTCCTGTGAAAAGTATTTTTTCAGTCCTACCTTACAAAGCTGCAATTTAAAAGTATAATGAGCTCATTCCTCTGAGATTTTTTTACAGTAAAAATTATTATCTAGGGTATTCTAATAAGGCCTGGGTAGAAGCTTTATAAGTACGCTATCTAAAAGGTTTCTAGCCATATGGGAATGCCCTCCCCCCAAAAAACCCACTTGCTGAACATCATTGCAAGAGAAATCCACTGATATGAAAAAAAGACACATCTGGAGGATAGGTAAAGAAAGCCACAGAAAAAATAGGCACGGAGCAGTAGATAAGAGTGCAGAAAGAGAGAGATCAATAGACCTGCTTTGGAAAGTAAGGATGTATGTTTTCAACTCCTGGGAAAAAAGAAAAAAAAAAAAAAAGGTTTATCAAATTCTGGCTCCCAATGTCAGTAAAGTATGCATGTACCTTTGCCTAAATAGTTTTAGCTGAGAAGATATCCAATACAAAACACTAATGTCACGTTAAATCATTAGTAAGAAAAGCTGGGGCATTATTTATTTTTTCTAAGGATTTAAATGTAGACTACCAGTCTTCAGAATAAGTATACTATGATTAGTCTTGAAACAGAAAACTTGGATCATAAAGTATCTCCCCTGATTTTATGCAATGAGACTTACAATGAAAGGAAACTAATTCAAAGCTTTTGGATTTTTCAGAAGACCTCTAAACTATTACTATAAAAAGGGGGTTGAGGTGGCTGCACTCGTGGGCACACATGGGAGTGAGAATGTGCATGGGGGCGTGCACCAGCCTCGTATGCGTTGCTTTGCACGAGCCCTTGCATGCTCCCAGCCTTGCATAGGTCCTTGCACCCAAACTCCTTGCAGGGACGCTCCTTGCACCCAAACTCCTTGCAGGGACGCTCCTTGCACAAGCCGTTGCACACTCACTCCCATGCAGGAATGCTCATTGCATGGGGCCTTGCTCCCTCACTCCCCTAAATTTAAAAAAAACATGTAGGAAATAATATTTCATTCTGTAAAACATGGGCTTAATAATATAGCTGTCATTAAGACAAATCTTACATGGAAATAACAGAAAAGAAATCCTATCTGAACAATTATTGAAAGAATGAAAGATCTGCTAAACTTTAGAAGACTTAATACCTACAGATGTTTTTAAGAACACATGGGTAAGTCCAAGCAACTTATGCAGAAGTAGTTCTTTCTTTCATATTATAATGAGATGCATAGTGAGACAAAAATTATAATAAAATTGTTCACGTGATAATGGCAAAACCAATGGATGTCTTAAGCACACAAGATAGGCAAGAAAATACTGCACCCTTTGATTTGGATTTACATTGGGTTTTGTGCAGAATACTATGTATTGCCTACCAAACACACAAAAAAATCTCAGTAATATGCTTATGACTAATGAAATAGGCATCAAAACATAAGTTTGAAGACCTATTCTTCCTCCAAATTGTTGTTACACAGGAACTTAACAGTATGCCATGCTTGCTTCAAGGCATTCAAAAGTTTTCATCGCACACTCATTTCTATGATGCTTTAACTTTGTCACATATTGTGCAGAACTTTTGTACTTACTGCAGTATACAATTGTTCGCTCTAGACAAGTGATAAAAAGTCTTCCATCACAAAAAAAGCCAAACCCCAAAACACAAACAAAATTAGCCTGGATCCTAAACAGGCTAATGACATTAGCTTTCAATTAAGGCATGACACACTATCCATATTTCTATTGTCAAACTGAAAACAAATCTGTATTCACTCTTGCTATGAAGATCTTGACATCAACCTTTACAGAAACATGCATGAAGAGTAATTTTTTTTTTTAGAAGAAAAATCTTGCTTTCAAACACAAGCATGCAAATTGTTAAACATACAGTAAAAAATATCATCACAAATGCATGAAAATCTAAATTATGTGTTTACTAGTCTATTATAATTCAGGCAGCTTTTATTATCGCATCAGAATCCTGTTTTGTCAAGGAAGAGGCCCAACTGAAGTTCTATAGAAGGTCTATCTGATTCTAGAATTACACTGCTCTCAGCAGCAATTCCTTTACTTACACGCATCCCCTCTACTTACACCCATCAGAGACCAAAATCTGCAACTATAAGAAGCATAATATTTGTAATGTATGCATGGAGTCAGAGTGTAAGTATTAAACACAAGACTTCCATAATGCAGCTTTCAGCACATTGTGACCGCATACTGGACCTTTATAACTTCATCTTATCTGACACGTATTTTATCTAAGGAAGGAAGTTATCAGAGAGCAGTAATTTTTCCAGCAAAAATTATGTAACTATGCTATCAAAATGAAAAGCTATGCCAAACTGTTTATATGAGTATCAAGTATACCAAGGAATCAACTGTTGCTGGGAGGAACCACTCAGTCTTTCACAGTATTTTTTCTATCACATTGTGTAGAAATTTTATCAATGTACCAACAGTATTGTTTGCTACTATTTTTTGGCTTTGCAGTAGTTGTCATTTCAAAATGGTTAAGAAAACTTAATGAAAAAACCAAAACCTCTCCGACCCCTTCAAAGCCTTACCAGTTCATTTCAGTTAAACATAGACCAGGAATATATATTAACATTAGATAGGAAAAGAAAGAAAACTTCCGTTTCCCTGGTATGGACTCCAGCCGTCTCTGCGTGCAACAAGGCAACAACTGGCTTCAGCACATCAGTGCATAACTCTGGGGAGCAGAGCCATAGCAAAAATCATATTGGGTTAGTGATCACCCAGGTCCCCACTTTGGGAAGTGACATTTTGTTCCTCTCCTGTTTCCCCAGTGTTCCCCCACTACTTTCTGTAGTGCAAATGTCACTATGCTACCTCTCCTGTCTCCTTCACCGCTTCCAATGTCATTTAAGTTACAGCAGTGACAAGAGGAGACTGTGAGACAAGGCATGGCACCCAGAGGTTGACAGCTACAGACACGGCCTGCTGCTTCAACTCCTCACGGCATTCATTTCATACGTGGCAGCAGTACTCGCTGCATACTTGTTGAAGCAGACCACATAAGAAGAATTAGCTGCAGTAGGGATCTCAGCTGATAAGCACGTGTTGCTGCTACCCAAGCACTGATGTAGGCTTACTCAATTGTATTTATGAAGTCAACCTTATGTTTATGAAGTAGTTCACTATTATAACCAGAACGATATGGTGTTATATAGTTTTTCTGAGGGTCAGAAGGGAGACCGACTTATCAGAAAAATAAAGTACCTTCTCAGTTGTATTTATTGCCCCCTTCGCATCACATCTTCAGAAAAGCAGCAAAGCTTTTAAAGCAAAAACATCTCAAATGCCTTTTTCCTTTTTCTTCCCCCAGTTTGAGAGTCACTTAATCATCACTAATTTGTCTGACCTTAGTAGTAGCAGGGCCATGGAGTGGCCACAAACCACACTCTTATGGAAGAAGAGGTAGAATCATGGGAAAACTCAGGTTGGAAATGACCTCAGGAAGTCTCCAGTCCAACCTCCTTCTCTAAGCAGCATTATCTCTGAGAACAGACCAGGTTGCTCAGGGCTTTTTCCATTTGGGTCTTGAAAACCTCCAAGGAGCCTGTACAACTCTGGGAAACCTGATGCTGTGCTTGACTATTCTCATGGTGAAAAAGCTTTTCACCATCCTGAACACCTCATTTCAACTCACATCTTCTGTCCTCCCATCATTCACTAGAGTGAACAGACTGGCTCTATCTTCCTGACAGCCTTCTCATAGCTGTCGGGCCATTAGGTCTATTAGGACCTGATAGCATTAGGTACCTTGGGAGCTTTCTCTTCTCCAGGCTGAAAAAAATACAGTTCCCTCAGCCTCTCATCACGGAACACGTGCTCCAGCACCCTGTCTTGATGGCTCTTCACTGAACTCACTCCAGGTATCCTATAGCATCCCCTGGCAACTAACAGGGAGAAGACTAAGATAAAGGCTGAAGCCTACAGAGAAGCCAGGATTTTTCCTAGCTAGAATGAATGATATCAAGTTGAAAGAAAGCATACGTACATATGTCCTTTGGAAACTGTTCTGGAGTCTGGGTACTGAGAAAGGTGTATGGCAGATGGTTTCTAACTAATCACTTTCACATTTTCTATTGGCTAGCTCTAGAGACGTGCCCAGCTGCATGTGGGAAATGATGACGTTAGATAATTGTCTACTTAGAGAGTTGACAGCTTAAAATCTTGTTCTGAGACTATTGTTATTAACTATTTTCTAATACTTTGTTCTGAATTCCTACACTTGCAGTCAAACATCTGAAAACTGAAAAATGTCCACTTCATTCAGTGAAACACCAGACAAAGATATCCACATACTCAGACCACTCCGGGATTTTAACTTGTATGAAATCTGTAAACAAGTAAGACCTTTTCTCTCATATACTTAAAAAAATTTAGTCTGACATTTGCTCTTTTATATTAGTTTTGGTTGGCAAAGTTTAAAATAGTTTCATTCCAATGCAAGAATTGACAGAATTTGACAACTATCTCTGTAATTGTCTCCAGTTAGAATATTTTATTCATTAGTTCATAAAAAACTGATTAGTAGAGTGGATCTTGAAACATCACTGTCATAATGTTTTAAAATCAATTTGCATTTACTTCCTCTAGGTATGAAGTTTAAAACCTTCCAAGGTCTTTTTCTACATAAAATATCGTGAACCAAATGAAGTGATTTAAGACAACAAGAAATGTCAATCAAAAACATGAAATGGAGTCTAACTGATAATTTACTTATTATCCATTTTAAGTCATATGACTGAATTATAAAAAAAAGATTTACTGGAGATTCAAGTGTGTAACAGATTTTCATAAATGAAACAGCATGATTTCTTCATGCCTGAGGATATTAAACAAATCTTATAATCTTAGCACTGCAGCTAAGAACAATATCAACCTTTCCCCACATTTGCAAAAATTAAGGGCTGATTTTAAAGTATGTTAAAATAACAAGAGCAGTATGATTGAGCCATGTAAGTTATAGCTGGAAAACATAATATGAAATACAGACTTTTAGAAGACATTATGACCTTAGGCATTAGTATTTTTCCTGTGTATTCTGCTTTTACATTATACTAGCAACGTGGTCATTACAGTAAAAACAAGCATGGAATTGGAAAGGAACATAACTTTATGAGGAAAAATAAAAACCTCCTTGCATTGAAGCTTTTCATGTCTGGATCTAATGCAATTGAAGTGCCTCATCAGTTCAGTTGCATGACTGTGTGTTGCCACAAAAGGGGAGGTACAAATATGCAGCAGAAGCAGGCAGGGCTGTAGCAGCCTCAACTTTTGTTAGCTTACACTGTTACCAAACTGCTGTGAAAGAAAATGCTGAGCTGCTTTTAATCTAGGTTTAACCAGGACCCCAGTCTAGTTCACTGCACGGCCATGCAAAAGTTTATATTGCGCAAATAAATCTCCAGGGATGAAAACCACACCTTTCAATTGTGGTGCAAGTTTATGCTGCTTTAAGTGCTTGTGGAATCACTCTGCTAGAATGCAGTTTCATAACTGGTTTTAAATTAATTAAGACTGTGATGTTGCTGAGAAGGACATTCCCACCCACACAGCTTGTGCTGACAACATATTCCTGTTTCCCCTTCTCCTTGCATACATTAACAGGTGTTAGAGCTGATCCAACCTCCTCTGTAGTTCCAAGAAACACCAATGTAAATGCAAAAAAGGGGACGGAAGCATGCAGTCAGGACAGGAAGAAGGGTAGGACAGAGGAGCCTCGTGGTAGCATGAGCTTCGCTTGCCTCAACCCCAAAGACTGCAGTTCAACACTTAGCTTAAACAGGCTGGAGTATTTTTCAGCAGGATCAGTTCCCTGACCAGCCAACATTGTACAAATATGGGCACAATAAGGGGCAGCAGTAATAAACAGCCTGAAACAGGAAGAAGATAGGACTGCCTTCCAGAGCACTGACAGTTTAAATTGACTTACAGTGTTCACTAAAGCATACTCATAGATTGTACAAAATTTCTATTGTTAAATTGGAGCAGTTCCTCCAAGATGGATGTACTACTGCCCAATAAACATTTATCAAAACATTCCTTTAATTTGACATCTACTTGCCCCAAAATGTACTGCCTTTTCCAATAAATTAGCTATTGTAATAAAAGGTAAACTTTTTTCTGGTAAACAATGCTTTCCTATAGCCTCAAATTCAGATCAGAAACTGTTACTGTTACAAGGTAACTAACAAGTTTTAGTTACACAATGTGGATGAATATAAACAGAATGTCAAATCACAATTTTCAGAATGTAAACAAATCACGTTATGGTTAAAATGAAACCCTTGCTATGAGTTATTATCAAGGGTAAAGGGTAAGAAAGTCCTTCACAACACACATTACTGATAACGGCTTGAAACAGGAGCTTAAACAAAGATTGAGAACTCATTCCAATACATAGAGACTGTAGACTCCTAAATGAAGAACAGAGGGATGAAAATCCAGAACTGCAATCTATATAACATTTTTTTCTGCTTAGAAGCTGTCGTGGTTTAACCCCAGTTGGCAACTAAGCACCACGCAGCCGCTCACTCACTTCTCCCCGCCACCCAGTGGGATAGGGGAGAAAATCAGGAAAAGAAGTAAAACTCGTGGGTTGAGATAAGAACAGTTTAATAGAACAAAGAAGAAGAAACTAATAGTGATAACACTAATAAAATGACAATAGTAATAATAAAAGGATTAGAATATACAAGTGATGCACAATGCAATTGCTCACCACCTGCCGACTGATTCCCAGTTAGTCCCTGAGAGGCAATCCCCCCCCCGCCCCCACTCCCCCCAGTTTCTATACTAGATGAGACGTCACATGGTATGGAATACCCTGTTGGCCACTTTGGGTCAGCTGCCCTGGCTGTGTCCCCTCCCAACTTCTTGTGCCCCCCCCAGCTTTCCTGCTGGCTGGGCATCAGAAGCTGAAAAATCCTTGATTTTAGACTAAACATTACTTAGCAACAACTGAAAACATCAGTGTTATCAACATTCTTCTCATAGGTAACTCAAAAACATAATACTGTACCAGCTACTAGGAAGACAATTAATTAACTCCATCCCAGCTGAAATCAGGACATAAGCAATTACACTTCTTTTAGGAGATGGGAGCTGTGCTTCTGCAGATAGCTAAGACTCTCCCCAGCTGAATAGCTCTGCTTTGGTTTTTGAAATCCAGGAACAAAACAATTCTTAGCATCGCTACCCTTCTAAGGCCATCTAGCAGATATTCTCATTTTATCCCTTACGCATAGGCTGTATGTGGCCCATTACCAGCAGCAGTTTCTGACTGATTTCAAGGAACACAGATGGATGTAACAGTGATATTTTCTATATAAAACCTACTGGTTTACACACTAAGCCAGAAAGAAAATCTGAATTCAGTACTCTGACCAGAAGAGTTCAAATTCACGTGCTGCAGAAGGATACTTCAACTTATCTGGTAATAGTGTTACTAAAGGAGAACCTGTAAAGGAAAGATAAACTCCTCCTTTCCTGCTGAAGCTCTGCCATTTTGTAGTAAGGAATTCAAAGTTCAGGAAAAACCAGGAAAAAAAAAAAAAAAAAAAGAACATCCTTTCATAGCTTTATTGGCTCAGCACTCAGGAGGGGATGTCTTAAGTTCCAGTTCTACTCCAAAAACATCAGATACATTTTAGCAAGAAGTGATGGACATAAAATTCCAAAAAACAAAGCTTCCAAAACTCCTGCATGAATGATGTATGCACTAAAACATATTGTCTAGTGAGTAGCCTACCTTGCCACTTTCTAGCCCTATGAGTCCAGTAACAGCACTTTGAAAGGACTTGTAGAGACTTTTCCCTCAGATCTTTTTCACCTCAGCAATCTTGTAACTTGTTGGTTAAGAATCTTTTAAAAGTTAGGAGATAGACTGGAATTCCCTTTCTACAGTTCCCTTTAAGTAGTAAAATGAATCCTCTCCTTGAAAAAGTGCTTTTACCACTAGTTTATTACAGAAAAGGGGGACATAACACTTTATTCTCTCATGCACAGTTGCAGAAAATAGGAAAAATAACGATTTGGAGGGGATCAGAAGTGAACAGAGGTATCTTCCTGCTGTCCACATTCATGTACAGACACTTTTCTACTTGCTAGTCTGTATATTAATTTTTAATTATATTCCTAATTCTACCCATGCAGTACATGTGAAGTATGAGCACATAACATGGCATTCTTGATTCCACTTGGAGGACAAAACAATTAAAATGTAAATGTCACAGTATCTAGCTTGTTAATGCAGAAGACCGTTATTGAACGTTGCTCTTAATCTAAACTGCTATATGAATTAAAGTTTTGGAATAACATAAAACAAACCAAAACACTTTCTTCAGTTCAGGAACAATTTTTTCCATGAATAGTTATTAAGTAACGTATTTCAATAAGTAAATTTTAGATTTAGCCAGAGCTGAGAAAAGTCTTGAATACTGTATGTACTTAGTTTCTGTACTTACTACTGGCTATGAAAGCAGACTTGGGAAGAAAACTTTATCCAGCAACTTTCATGCAAAATGGCTTAGTAAAACACTCTTTGCACAAGCATCATCAAAGAATTCTGGAACCTTTACTACAGTATTTACAGTCATATATGCATAATGGTAATCTGTTAGACTCCATGCTAAGAGTTTTAGACTCACTGCATGCTTGCAGCAAACGCTATCAATTTGTACCTAGTTGTTTAACCTGGAGATGCTGAACACGTTGCTGACAACCCTGTGCCTTGTCATGCTGTTAACAAAAAGAATTACCATGTCTGAACTATATTCACCTGCTGTGTTTTCAACCCTCCAGTCAACTCCTAAGCCTTCCATGAGAACTTCATCAATGATGTCAACCTTTGACAAGTGAGTAGTTAATAAATCTGAAGCTCCATTTCACCAGTTGTTGGAAAAGAGAAAAGGGACACCCACTTCTGCACAGACAGAGTGGCAGTGAGATATTCCTTACTCTATCCTGATTTTTTGCACAGACTGGAAATTATTTCAGTGACTGCCTGTCCCCACTTGAAGCTTTTGAAAAATACAGCACTGGTACTATGAATCTTCCAGGACCTCTAACAGTTTCACTGCTTGCTACCCACTTATGAGCAGAACCTGTGGAGTGGGTCAGAACACTGTTAACCCTACCTATGACAGGGTGCCAAGGAGGCAGGCAGGGGGGCCGGCAGGCAGGGAGGCAGGCAGGGCAGCAACAAAACAGGTTGCCGGGAGAGGTCAGGGAATCTCTGATGTTGGAGGATTTCACAGCTTAACTAGGAAAACCCATGACTGACCTGATCGAGTGCTAGTGACAGGCCCACTTCAAATGGGAAGTTGGGTTAGATGATCTCCAGAGGTCCGTGCCAAAACCCTATCATTTCCATGATTCAATGAGTGGCTCCAAAGGCAGCAGACTTACCTTTTTGCTGTTGCTTAATGACAGTACCACATGATTTAACATTCTGTTAATGTTTAGGAATTTAGAATCGTAGCCATGAATGTTAAAACCCTATGAATATTTAAAAGAAAACTTAAATTCTGATTAAACTCATAGCTAGTTATGTTCACAAGTCAAAGTTCCTTTTTTTAAATTAAATATGTATTTCTCAAACTCCACTGAAACAGCTGATTCTTCTAGACAAAACGAAGCGTCTTTTACATATCAAGTTGTAAACAAATATGTGCAAATATCCACGACTTGAATTTTGTCCAGAGAAGAGGAAATGCCTTTTAAAAATTAATCCTTAAACTCCCTGAAGTGTTATAGCCTATTCCACACATCTCTAGAATTAAAAGCAACCAAACCAAACAATCTTTAACACAAAAGGGTTTTTTGGTTGTTTTCACCTTGTATTTTTCCCACTAAGGTGAAACATGTTTTAGTTTTACTAAAAAGGAGAAAATTTTTAATGTAAACAATTTCTACTCCATTTAAAATTTGTTTAAAGATGGACTTGTTTGGGTTTTTAAGGGGATGCTCTTACAGATAACAAGTCCAGAGAGACTGCTCCAGGAAGACTGCTTCAGCAAAACAAGGGGAAACAATGTATTTCATAACTGTTTTCAGAAGAATATATAGAATTAAAAAAAACCTTGAGGACACAAGACTTTGCTAACACCTTGAACTGTGTCCAAATAAAGAAAAACACCATTCAGGACTTTAAACACAAATGTGTGCTCCTATTAGCTCATCCACTTACATGTTGAACATTTGCATCCTGTACTAGCTGAAGCTTTTTTTAGTCCTAAAAGCTGACAAAAGTAGACAAATAAAGCAATATAAAGCAATCTGAAAGCCTTTATCCTAGTATTTTCACTCACATAGCTCTAAATTAGTTACAAAATAGGACTGTTACTGAAAGTGAAGCTTGCTGGATCAACTCCTCTTTGTCTTTGAACTATGAGTTGGAGAACTGATGTTTGTTATGAGTTTAGTATTCTCCTATACCATGTGGAAGTTTTTTATTATTTTTCAAGCTTATTTTAAAATTGAATGTATTTTCCAGATGGTTGCCATCCTATGTGACATTCATATGAAATTTATACCACACTGTGCCAGTATATGAAAACGCTTTCAAATAATACTACAGTATCATTTGACAGCATTTTGCTAGATGTGAGGTAGTAAGTCTTGCACACAATTCTATAGGCTGACAGTTTAACAGAATGTGCATTGCCAGTACAAAACAATACAGAAAAATTGTGGCACCAAAGCAATACGCTCGGAAGCAAAGCATCACAATTTCCACAGGCACAGACAGTTACCTTATGACAATATTTCTGTAAAGCCTGAAGGTAATTTCAGCAACCAACAAACTCCAGATAACGTTTTAGCAACTCACGCACCTTCCTGACATTCTTTGTCGCCAGCTCTAACTGGCTATGCTTCCTGGACACCTGAGAGTAAATTAATTAACATCACCTCTATACTAGCAGCAAACATACCACAGTGTTTTTCATCATGGCTTTAACAGTGAATCCGTCGGAGACCTGCTGCTTGCTTTTCTTCGTGTGTCCCAGGGGCTCCTGCTGCTGGAGACACCTGTCACCTACGGGCTTTGAGGGGCCTGAGCCCGCTTTCTCCACTACCATCTCCCCACCAGCGCCCGCGACGGACAAGAAGCAAAATACTGACTGGAAAAAACAAACAAACATCAACCCTCCGCCCCCAGTAAGTTAGAAAACGCAGTAGATCTACCTCTGTCCCCCTCCCAACCAGCGACACCCCCACACACACCCTTCCATCGCCTTCCCTGCCCCTGACAGGCCTCCTCACCGGCCCCTCGTCCCTCCCCCGCCAGCCCCCTTTCCTCACCCCAGCTCGTCCCCCTCCTCCCCACCGCTCCTGCTCCTTCCTCCCCAGCCCTCCATCACCACCTGCTCTTCTTGCCCTCCCTTCCCCCGAGGCCTTTCGCCCCCCCACCCCCGCCGGCTCTCCCCCTGCCTCACCCCCGCCGCCACCCGCCAGGGTCCCTCAGCGGCGTCCGTTGGGGGCGGGACGGGCACGGGCTAGCACGCGTCCCCGGCCTCGCGCTCGTCTCCAGGCAACGCGTCAACAGCCCGCCGCCTTGCCGGCGGGGGTCACGTGCGCGGGGAGGGGGGGGGGCGGAAGGCAAGAAGTTAACCAAAGAAACCCCAGCGGCAAAACACCACCCCCTCCCTCACCCCCCCCCCCCCCCCCGCCGCGCAGCCCACACCGAAAACCGGGGAGGCACGCGCGCCGCTCGGCAGAAATTAACGGATAGTAATTAACACGGAGGGGAGGCGGTCACGCGAGGAGAGCTGGGAGGTGTGAAGAGGCGAGAACTACGTTACCCACAGGGCCCCGAGACGCCCGCCGCCCGCTGCCCCCCCCAGGCGCATGCGCTAGCCCGCCGCCAGCTGCCCTCCACAGCTCGCGCCGGCGGGCTGGCAGCCGCGCGGCGCTGAGAGCTGTCGGGGAGCGCTCGAGCGGCGGGTGCGCGCGCGCCTCCCCTCCCTCCCCTGCTCTGCCCCCCCGCCCCCGCCGCCGCCATGATAGGTGAGTGAGCGCCTCAGGGAGCGAGTGAGCCCGGATGCAGATCCGCCCTTTCCTGCCCTCCCCTCCGCTGCCGCCCACGCCGGAGTATCGGCCCCCGGGGGCGGCGTTGGGCTCGTTTGGCTCCCCTCGGTCCCCCTCGGCACGTCCGCCCCTGGTGCCTTGGACCCCGCTACGGGCGGTGGGGGGTGCCCGCGGGGATGAAGCGCCATTTGCGCGGCGCTCGGTGGCCGCGGTTCCGGGGGGCCGGGCCGGAGCAGGGGCCCGCCGGCTGGGCTGTGCCGTGCCGTCGCCTCTTCCTCTCCGTCGTTACTGCGCCTGTGGTCAAAGCACTCGGTGCGCTTGGCGGGGCCCTGCGGAGGGCTCGGGGGGTCAAAGTGCGGTGGGTTCAATGCCCTCCTTCTTTATCCCTCTGGTGGGGGATGACCCAGCAGCGGCCAGCCTGGGGCTTGTGACTGAGGACATTCTTAAATTATTTTTTATTTCCCTTCAGCGTATCGATTGTAAATAGTGTTGGGCAAGGTTTGTGTGATTTGTGAACTTTTTTGGCCTTGCCTAGTATGTATACGTGTTAGTGGTCTGGCATGGTACTCGCTGGCGGTGATCTGAAAAAGCAGCAACTTAGGCTCATTCGTGTTGGGAGTTTGGCCGTTTGGTCCTTGAGTTGACTTCTGTACCCATCTAATGCTGGTATAACACGTGAATTGGTTGTTTCAGTAGTGGGTTTTATTCTGTTACTTGTAAGGTGAGTCCGTACTTGGGGAGTCCCACAGGATCCGTTTTGTAGCCCTTGCCTCTTGTTACACATTTTATCTTGCTTTCACTTTCTCAATTTTATTTGAAGTAAAAGCTATAAAATGTAGTAGATATGCTTCTATTATAACAATTCCTTGCCTTCCTCAGGCTTACTGTTTCATCTTCAGTGTACGTGTCATAGTTACAATCTACATAAGACCTGATGAAGTTGAAAAGGATGCAGTTTGTTGTCAAAACATTTATTGCTTTTAAATTAAACGTCTCAAAAGTGTCCAAGAATCCTATGGGTCTTTAAACTAGACCCAGTTTTTTCTTAGCAGCATATGAACACTAGTATTTGAGTAATGTTCTTTTTCTTTCAGCTTTGCAAAAGCTAAAAAGAAAGTTAAAAGCAGTTATTTATGTGGTATTTTCAGTCTGTATAAATATTTATGCAAATGGTCTCTTCCTAGTTGTGGGACCTTAGGTTTTCTTGTCATTTGGACTATTTTTTTTTCTTATGTAGTAGAGAATATTTTAAATTAAAGGCTTGGCTTAAGGAAAGCACAGAAGGTCAGGTATTCCACTGTCTTTCATCTTACAATGTTATCTCCCCTGCTGATTTGATATCTTGATATAGTATACAAAATACATGTGTTTACAGAACTGCAGAGTGTGTTTGGTTTTGAATGCTTTAGAAAAGTAAGTTGAGTGTACGTAAGGGACTGCCTATGTGGTTACAGAGTTGATGCCTCTAGCCCTAGTACTGAAATCTAAATGTTTACTTAGATATGCTCATGAAGATAACATTTATATGACTGAGGAATTATAACTAGTTTCACTGTGGCAGACAGAAATGTTTGTGAATATCAATTATGAAATGTACATCCCGATTAGTTGCAAACTTATAAACGCAGCTTTACATGAGTTGCAACCTTAAATGATTTAAGCAGCAGCCTGTTTTAGTGGAAAACCAAGAAAGGTGACACATCCTTCCACTCCCCCCTCTCCTCCCCTGAAAATACAAGAATTATCTTCAAATTACATGATGTAGAGACCTTGTCCAGTTTCCTGCTTTCTGAAAAGTCTCCTCTAAACACTTATGAGCTACGAATACCATGGCAAAATTGGGGGCAGGAGGGGAAGGGTGAAATAATTTGTGTAATCTGTGCCCAATTTCTTGACCTGAGTGGTTAAAAAATTATCCTATGAAGCATATGATATATTTTCCAAAGTGTTTTACAGGTTCCTATCTCTGGAAATGCTTTATGTCCTCATGAGTCCTTGTGGCAAGGAGTTCTAGAATATAATTGTGCAACACACGACAATTAATTCCTTTAATTGATTTTTAATTTCCTATCTCTTACTTTCTTTTTATACTCCTTTGTTCTTGTGCTGTGAAATAGGGAGAACAAACCTGATTAACATGTTAGTATTACTATTTTTTCTTATTCTTTCTTCTCTCTCTATTTTTATTCTTATTTTTTGTCCAGGGAAATAAGGGAACCTTTTAACTCCATCTTCCTCTTAAGTGTTTGACCACGCTCATGGTTCTTCTTTGAACTTCCCCCACCCCCACCCCCCATGACATTTTTTAAGATATTTTGCTGAGGAAGACCTTTTTTCCATAGCACCTGTCGTTCCAGAAGAGGTTAGACAATTGACTTGTATCACTGGCTTTTTATAGTCTTCATATGATTTCCCATCCTGCTTGTTATTACGTTCTCCTGCCTTGTTAGTTTTTGCTGACTGAACAGAGATTTGTGGAGAAAGATTTGCTTATAAATGAATTTCTGAATGCTAGCGTATTACCTGGAAAAAAAATAAATTAGTATACGCTTATTTTCAGTAAGAGGTTATTCCTTGAGGGAGGCCTTCAGAATATGTAACTGTATTTATTTTCACCTGTGTGACCTCTGCATTTAGAATATCATAACAGCAAGTTAATTATGTAACAGTCCATTTGTGTAGGATTTCCGTGGACAAATTTATCTGGAAAGTCCATGGTAGCTGACACATGCACAACATTGCACTGAGTTCATGAGTGCTTCTGGAATTTTAATTCTTGAGTATATCTTTGGAAGTATTTATTAAGGTAAATGGTAAAGGTGGCTCTTGCTTTTATAAATGCTTTTAGAAGATTGTACTGTAATGTGCTTCACTTTTAAGTGAAGTTGCCAGAACGATTCCTCAGCAGTCCTTTCACTTATGTGTATATTGCTTTTTTTAAAGTTACAATTTATTTATATTACTTGCTGATGGGCTGCTCAGTTAAGAACTTCAGGTAACTTCTCTATAGAAATTTATTTAATTTTATTTTAATAATGAAAAATAATTATATAAATGAATGCTTAGGTTAGTGTTTTTCATTTTGACTAGATAATACTATATGTATATATTCTGACTGATGCTGGATGGGAATCCTTGCATATGTTGCTGACCATTGGGGAGCCAAATTCATTCTGCTTTCCATATTTGTAACAGTGATACAAGTTAAATGAGCTGAATATCTGCTGTTTGAAGGACCTGTGTTGTACTTCATTGTCTTCTGTCAACTGTTCTCAGAGGAGTTTACTGTAGATGAAAGCATTTCTGTGGACAACTTCTATACTGCCACTTACCTTAAGCTTGTGAGACTTCATGTCATATTTCCAGATTTGTGTCATCTTTAGCCACTTTGCTTCCTAGTCCCCATTTTTTTCTGCATTCACATTTTCTTAGTGGCTTTGTTGTGCTTCAGTGGAAGCACAGTGGAAACGCCTATCTGTTGCAGCTAGTTCAAAGCTTTACAGCAGTGCAGGTAGTGAAATTTAGAAAGCATGAGTTTAATGGTAAATTATGTCCAGTGGAGAGAAAAGGGATGAAGCTAAAGGCCTGATGAGCACTAGTTGGAGTTGCCACCACCTGCTCTGGCTGTTTCTCTCTTGCAATGCTGGGCTGGTTAGGTGCCTTGAGAGCTCATTTTCAGGGTTTGTGGCTGGGGGTTGGGTCTGCTGGTGACTCGTTGCAGTGGCATTTTCCCTGATCGACACTACTGTTGCTTAGACACAAAGTGGTGATTGAGATCAGCCTTACTAGGGCTGTTTTGCAGCTTCCAGCAGTTGGGTGCCCTAAACAAGACTAACTGTGCTGATGCCTAGAGCTTATTCTATCACGTGGTCAAGAACCAAGCAAAAATCTTGGATAAAATTTTAAGCAAACCTGTGGTTTTGGCAGAAAATAATATTTTATTACTTACTGTAAATTCTGTCCTAATAGTGGCTCCAAGGTGCCTGTGCCAGAATTGATAAGGTATGAATACTTGCATACTTTTGCCTTATGTTTCAATTGTTTTAACGTACCTTTTTGGACTGTACTGACATGCATGTAAGTTCTCAAACAGCTTAACTGTATCGTATTTTTGACTTAACATACAGAGAGCAGCCCCAGGCAGAGTATGCTTAGATTTTCAGGTAGCAGCAGAAACCCACTGGAGTTGTGCATAGAGAGCACAAGTTTTAAGCAGCACTAGCTTTACAGTAGGGTGAATGACCTGTGTTTAGATCATGAGTTGAAGGTTAAGACTGGGACTTGTGGTATTAATATGATGCTTTAAATTTGACATTTAGATTTGGCAAAAAGTTGGAAATTATGTTCTGTTGGAAAAACCCCAATAATTTGCTCAGCCCTTTGTCGAGAAGTTTTCACAAATTTGTTACACAGTTTCTTAGAACTTTTTTTTTAATTTACTTCAATATTTGAAAGATAATATTTTCTTAGCATTTTTGATAAGGTGGCATTGGTAAAATACTAGATTGCATTTTTCTACCTTGGTCAGAGCAGAAAAAATGTTTATACTGAAGATCTCAATGTCAGGTCTTCATTTCTTTTTTTATTTTTGTTTTAAATACAGTCTTATCTGTATTGCAGTGTTATACAATTTTAGTCTGACTTTTTTTTTTTTAACTGGCTGAACTCTGTAAGGTCTGATAAATAAACTCAGGACAATCTCCAGGTGGATGCATTGCACTGTGCTTGTCTGTTATCGCTAGTGTCATAGTTCTGCTGCTTCACAAGTTGCTCTTGGTAGTGCTCTGTCAAAATGTTGGAGAGCTTTCGTGAGGATGCATAAAGAATATAGAACAGGGCCTGAAGTATTCCGCAATGAGTTTGCAGCTAGCTTACGTACAACTTGTTGTTTTAGAATGATTATTGATGATAATTTTAAGGCCAATTGTTTTCTAACACTAAAATGGGAGATTGAAATCAATATTAACTAATGATGTAGTCATGGAGTAAAAGATATGAAGAAATGCAGAGAGGGTTATATTTAAATATGTGTTTAGAAACAGAGCATAGTTGTTCTTGTAAGCCAGGAACTAATGGAATTGATAACATATTTTGTAATGAAGACTTTATGTATTAAATACCTTGTTGACTTAAATAATTAGGTATTCATTGATTCATTTTCAGTAAAGTTTTTTTAATTAGCAATTACAGAAAAATCTTAGGTAATTTAGTTTAGAAAGAAAAATGTGTGTAATAACAATAGGGCTCATGGTCTGCTTGGTATAGTTGTGGAATTTATTTATTATTTATTTGCTTTAAAGGATAAAGGTGGTCACCTAAATATGAGGATTTAATCAAGCTAAGGGTTGCTTATTTTTAAGTAAGCACTGAAAGACATCAGTTGACCTCCTAGCATTCCAATTTCCTGTTTGCACTTCTTCCATATTGGTATCAGCATCAGGAAGACAGTGTGGTCAAAGTGTAATAAACTGGTGTTGTTTTGAAGATTATACAAGATAGTCTTTGTGCATTGAGAAGAACTGGACAAAGACTTTCCAGAAGCTTGTGTACCTAAGTTAATTTGATAAGAGAAGTTCTTCAGTAGCAAAAATTACAGCTCTATAATTTGATGCAACATTGCTAATTTGTGACCTGTGGTAAAGAAGTTTAAGATTGTAACAGGGAATGTGACTTCAAGAGCTAGTCATAGGCTATCATAAACAGCAACTAACCCTTTTTGCAGCTGTTTAGCAGCGTATAGCTTTTATGTAGGGACATTGTCATAATAATGTTGCCCTTTTATAAATACAAACTAATCAAATCTACTGTTTCACTGTTTGTTATGTTAAGCAAGTACTATTGAAATCGGTAAATACTTGTGTTAAAATTCGGAACAAGAGACAAGGTGTGCTGGTTTTGGCTGGGATAGAGTTAATTTTCTTCATAGTAGCTAGTATGGGGCTGTGTTTTGGATTTGTGCTGGAAACAGTGTTGGTAACACAGGGATGGTTTGGTTGCTGCAGAGCAGCGCTCACACAGAGCCAAGGGCCTTTCTGCTTCTCGCCCCATCCCACCAGGGAGTAGGCTGGGGGGGGCACAAGGAGTTGGGAGGAGACACAGATGGGACAGCTGACCCCAACTGACCCAAGGGATAGTCCAGACCATATGATGTCATGCTCAGCATAAAAAGCTGGGGGAAGAAGAAGGAAGGGGGGACATTCAGAGTGATGGTGTTTGTCTTCCCAAGTCACTGTTACATGTGATGGAGCCCTGCTTTCCTGGAAATGGCTGAACACCTGCCTGGCCATGGGAAGCAGGGAATGAATTCCCTGTTTTGCTTTGCTTGTGTGCGTGGCTTTTGCTTTACCTATTAAACTGTCTTTATCTCAGTCCAACAGTTTTCTCACTTTTACCCTTCCAATTCTCTCCCCATCCCGACATGGGGGGAGCAGGCGAGGGGCTGTGTGGGGCTTAGTTGCCGGCTGGGGTTAAACCATGACAGTCCACAACACAAGGCTAACATGGTCTAATGTTATTTGATATTTTATACTTACTAGTTTCTTACCATGGGAAGCTAGAAGTTCTGTAACTTTAATAGTTTCCTAGTGGGTTTTTTTTTTCTTTTTAGATGGCAGGATTAAGTAGGCTTCTTAAAGGTTTAATTAAAAGGCAATATAAATCCAGTGGAAATTCAGTATATAGTTGGTTCCCCAACTTCCCCCCCCCCCCCCCAACCGCAACAATTTTAAAATTAGACTATGGAAGTATATTTTCAAACAAGGAAAAAACCCCTTTGCTCAGCAGAGTACACTGTTGATAAACAACTCCTTCACATGCTTCTCTTTTATGTGTTGGTGGAAAAAAACCCCAACAACAAACTGCAGATTTAATGTATTAATATATTTGTTTCATAAGGAATTGTTCCAGGTATTTAAGCATTTTATTTGTAGCACCACAGTACCTGAGGGTTTTGTAAATACAGAGCAACCCCCCCGCCCCATACCTGTAGTAAATACTGTAGGTATAACATGGGAGATGGATGAAGGTTAATATGTACACTGAGAACATGGGCTAGTATGAGGTTTTATTTACATATTAAAAATGATGCTACAGTAGTGCTGTCTTTAGGTATTGCTGCTTCTCTTTCTGTACAGTACTCACTTCTGCCCTTACACCAGCAAACTAATCTTTCAGTTGCAGCAGAGCAACCATCTGTTCAGGCACACTGAAGTAAAAAAAATAATCCAGAAGAAATAGTTTCTTTTTAATCTAGGTCAATTCCCTGAGTTGGTTCACAGCGTGGCAACACAAAAGTTAGGTGGGTGTAACTAAAAGGACATCCCTTAACCCTGTTTCATTGCTTGACCCTTTAAATTGCCAAGTCCCATACAAATGGTGGTGGTGTGTAGTGCAGCTGATTGCCACCTAAAGAAGAACATTTTGCTGCCTTCCATTCTCCCTTACTACCCAACCGTGTGTTCCTTGAGCTCACATTGATACTCATTTGACTTGGGAGTGAGCTATTTAAGTGGCCTGGGTTGTCAAAATGCCTGCTTACTTAGAGGCATGGAAGGTTTTTGGTTTGTTTTGTTTTTTTCATTTAATACCCTACATCTGCTTACCATTGGATCAGCTGAAAACCCCTGTTAGTGCAAGGGAAGTGACAATCCGAAATTGTATTGGCTGAGCTATTTCGTAGTCAACAACATTGGCAATAATGTTACCTTCCTGAAAACCTGAAAAAAAAGATTAAAACTGAATTTGAAGGAAGGTATTGGGGCACCTTCGTGGAATTTTTCAGGAAATATCTCTCAAAGAACAAAAAACATGAGAGAAGGACCAAAACTGTTTTAAAAATGTAGAAGATGGGCTCTAGATCGTTAACATCGGCAGGTCAGCATTTCTGTAGTGAATGAGAGATGAAGGTAGTAGTAGAGACAGGTTGCGAAGCGTTTTGACAGTGAAATATGATTCATACAGCAGTAATCAAGTTAAGGGAGAATGGGAGCCTGGGTGAAGGTTTTAGCTACTGGATGACCAATCACTCCTGTATGTTGCACTCTTTTCCAATGTGTTGGTAATCTTTACTTTCTGCATAAATATTTCTATTTCTCATTATTGCAAAAATAACCTTGAGGAAGCAAAATGAGAATAAACTCTGTCAGAATTTCCCTGAATGAATTCAGACTACAAAATAATGGTGCCAGCTTAGCAACCAAAGGAAGAGTATTTTGGGAATTGTCTACTTAAATATTTTGATGATCTCATGCTGCAATTTTGGGTTTCTTTCTTTGTTGTTGTCATCCTGATGTTCTATTTTGGTTTATGTAATGCTATGGATAGTTCCACTACAATAGATACTTTTCACTGGAATAATAGCTTGAGTTGTGGATCACTATTACACCTACTTCATGAACATGTGGAATAATCTTTCCGATGGTTAATTTGATTAAACAAAACCTAAATCTCAGAATTTCAAAGATTACTTGCATTTCATATGCATGACCTGTTTTGCTGGGATTGTTCTGAGCCTTTTTTTCTTCTGCTAGGGTAACTGTATTGTACTGTATGTACAGAATTGCAGCATGGAACATTGTGTGTTTTACTGGATTTATATTTTATTGATTATTTTCCTACAAAATGCTTTGTTATGACTATCAGCAAGGTTTTAGAAAGCTAGTGTCATATGAAAAAGTTTATCTTCAAAAGACAAAGACATCTGGTTTCTGTTAGGTATACGTGAGCATTCTGGATTTTTTTGTTTCCTTGAAGAGGGATGGGAAGACTTTTTGCTTGGATTTCTTTTCCAAAGAAAAGTAGCGAGGGGGAAGGAAAGTGTGGGAGGGGGGGTTGTGGTTTTATTTTTGTTTGTGGTTGGGGTTTTTTTTTGGTTGTGGTTTTGTTTTTTGTTTTTTTTTTTGAAATGGCCACAAAATTGTAATGTGAAGACACATTAGAAACTAATTAAGGAGTGGCTAAGGATGTTCTGTTGCAGTTTTCTGAGTCTTTCAGATAGGGCCCTGCAGACAGAGTATTGATCTGGCAGTTTCTTAAAATTATTTCCCATTGCCAAAATCCCCATCCTTTTTTGTATTATCTGGTTACCTAGTGATGTATCTGTAAAGAGAGTTGTGAGTGGATATATATGTATGCATGTTAATTTAAGATCTGACTCTGTATTGGGCTGAAATCTTTTTGTGATAGTGTTGTATAAGCGACTTCTGATCTAGCTGAATCAGTAATGAAAAGGTTTTGCTACCATTTCTTTTTCCCTTGCTCATCCCTCCCATTCTCTGGTGCCATCTCTGTGTCCTGCCTCATTTCTTTCACTGACCATAACACTAATTTGACTGTTGAAGTAGCTCAACGTGGTATTGTAGCAAAAAAACTGTCCATTTTTGCTGAATATCATCCTCAAGAAGGGCCCAGTGAACACCGAAGTCAGCTCAAGATAAGTGGAAAATGCAGAATGAGATAGCAAAAATGGGACTAAATAATTTTAGCAGGATGCTTTTTGATCTGTTTAGTCCTTCCTCCGCATCTTCACCTTCAGTTGTTGTGGAGTATCAGCTCCTGCTGACGTTGGGAACATATCCAGAGCTGACAAACAATTTCACAGTCATTTGGCCAAAAGGCATTTTAAAGGAGAAGATTATATAATTCCTATCTTTTTCTGAGTGACAAAGAAAGATAAACTGGAAACAAGTTTTGTAGTAGGAAGGATAAATTCTTGCATACGTAATGTGTAAATATAATGTCTGTTGCCACAACATTTGGTCCAGCCTATCTGTGAGATGAGAATAAAATTAAGAAGTTCAAATTCTACTTATTCGCAGAAACAATTAGGAAAAGGCCTATGCTAACAAATAGGGACACTTAAAAAATATTTTGGAACGCATAACAGCAAATGCTATTGCTTAAGAGTCCCTGCTAATGTAATGTATGTGTCTTCTGTAGATACACTGAGAGCCGAAGACATTATTGGATTCTGTTTTGATAACATTGCCTCAAAGTGGAGTAGCTTTCTTAATTGGAAATACATATATCTCCATTTACTGAAAAAAATTAATTGGACTAGCATACACTGTATCGTGGAACTGTCAGCTGCGTAAGTGGTCAGGGCACAGAAGCAAACAATACTGAGAATGGTGTAGGGTTTTCAAGCTGTTATATTTAGTTTCTACTAAAGCTCAAGGGAGAGTAAAACCATTAGTGGGAACTTTGTTACTTTGCTAAACAGGTTTATGTGAAAGAGATGCAATTCATTCTTTTAAATTTTATTATTTAATGATTTTTTTTTTGTTATGTGCTGTGTATAAGTATTGTTGGACTGAAAATCAACTTCTAACACAACGTAGCCAGTGATGTATGAAGTTTTCCATTAAAAGAAAAAAAAATGGAAACGTTAGAAATGTGCAGCTATATACCAAGAATTCACAGAATGCTACTACAAAGACTGGTTTACAGATAATTAGCAGACAGGCTTTAATTATATAATTGTCAATTATTTCACAATACATGATTTCTCCCTTCTGAACTACAGTGTGTGGCATCTTGCAAATGTTTGTGTTTTATGAGGACTTCCTTCATAATTGTAAATAACAATTTTAGTATGGTAAATTATGTTCTTTAAAATCTGTATTTTAACAATTTTTCAGTTTCTAAATGTTGTACCTTGGGCCTCTCCCAGTCCCTTTGTATTTTGATCAGTGCAAAAGGAGTAGAAAGATGGATGACCTTACAAAATAAGGATAAAAATCCATCAGATTTATGTGATGTAGCCAAATCCGTGAGTACCCTCTTGTCTGTTTTATTCCTGAGGCTGGACAAGATGGAGAAAGAATTAGTTCATTGCTGTGCACTTTGAGGCAGACTGAAGCCTGCCTGATTGTACTAAACCGGCTTTTCAGCAGTAACTCTTATGTTGCATCACTTTTCTCAACAAGCATGTTCAGATCTACATTAGTATTGTTAAAGTTTGACTTAGGAAAAATTGTAGCACAAAAGTTGTTCTTTGAGGAGTATGAAAATAACTGTGAGAGATTTGTCACGTTATTACAAATTCTCTGTTAAAATGACAAGAGACAAGAAGAATCATTTAAGTTCTCCAGCCATTAATCAAATATTAAATTCGGGTTCAGCAATCTTAAGGGTAGAAATTAATGAACAATTAATTGTGGGACTGGCTTTTATTTCATGCCCTTGAGCAATTTGTACAGCGGTAGCTGGTATTTGTGCTGGTAAACATGCATCTCTTCTGAAGAAGGCAGTCTGATTAATGAATTCTCATGAATTCAGCCAAAAGATTGCAGTAAATAACTTGTCACAATTATGATGCATTAAATACACAGTAGCTTTATGTAGGACACTTCAGTGATGTCTTTTTTACAGTGACTACGTGCCTGTCATGGGTAAGCCACAATCTTCAGCAATTCCTTCTAAATATTTCGCAATGCCTTCCAAAAGAAGCGGCATTGTAAGTTATATGCTGCAGAGAAATTAACCATGTTAACTGTTTTCCTGCTTTGTTATCTCTAAGCAGTTACAGTAAATTTTTACAGCAGAAGTTTTTTCTTGGACTTTGGAACCATTTGAGGCCATCTGCAGAAATTAGTATCTCTATTCATGCAGACAATCTCAATGAAGGAAAGTTTTTAAACTCTGACTCTAAAACTAATTCAAAGCTTTCATCCCTTCTGATGACCTCTGAAATTGTGATATTGTATGCCATTATTTTCTTCTCCATTTAACTTTGGAGGGCGGAAAACAGTGATGATGACATCTAAAAAGAATGATGGGCCATTGCCCGTTAAACATCTCCAAAATAAATTATCTGAATCCTGCATATAGTTTTTAACCCACACCTCTCAGCTTTATTCCGGTTATGGTTGTTAAGGAAGACCGATGACTTTATATACTCAGCTGAGCTCAACTTAGAGCTAAGTTGAAATGATGAAAGGAAGCTGTTTATCAAATGAATGATTCTCAAGGAGTGCCTTGCCATTAATGTCTTCCCTTTTTAACCCTGATCTTGGAAATCTGACCAATGAGATTCTGTGTTTATTTTCTGTATATGTCAGAAGTTCTTCTGTTATGTATTATTTGTCCCTATAGCAGAAGTCTTTTGGTGAGAAAACAACAAAAATATTCTTATGTGCTTTGTTTTATTCCATGCTTTTGGAAATTCTTTTAACAATCTCTTATGATTTGAAGTCACAGTTTGTCTTTGCCTCCAAGCTCTAAGCCTAAACCCCTCTACGGAGAGTGCACGCAATCCGGACGTGAGTACATGAAAGAAAAGCATTTAGAAGTTGATTTGATTTATTGTTTAAGAGCTTCAGAAGCTGGTGAAGATGAATGAAGAAACTAATTGAGGAAAGAGGTTGTCATTCCATGGCAGTTTAAAGGACAGCAAGGTTATAATATATTAATGTGTAGGAAATGAAAGCACAGCTTTTTAGAGAGTAGTTGCCATGAAAAGGTGTTGGTTGTGCTGTGTTATTTGTGAAAGTGGTATGAACAATACATTTGTTATCACAAGAGCCAGGCATCCTTGTTTGCTTTAGTTTATCTGTGAAAACTTACTCCTGTGATTACAAGTGTCTGAAATTTTTTTGGTGTGCTACATGAAGCAGTAGGCTTGCATACTAAGCTTGCTTATGATGACATAGATGAACACTGAAGCAAATTAATTTACATTTGTAAATTATTTGTGATATGTAAAAACCACAAACAAATGAAAAAAGTAAACTTGTCTTTCCAGAAGCAAGATATGCTTGATTTCGTTCATCACTGTTGTGATGACCAATGTCAGTGTTGTTTTGTTAAGTGTAAAGCTTTTCTGCATGATGACATAGTTCCACTACTTCCTTTTCTTTGTTTTTTTCCAATATTTTCCTGTTGTTTATGCTGCTGTTTCCTGTATCTTTTGTTTAGCCCTTCTAAATGTTTTGCTCAGTGGTGAATTTCCCCTCTTAGTTCATTGATTCTTTTTTTCTAGTAAATTTAGACAATAGAATTGTCTTGTGTCAGATCTAATATGTCAGATATAATAACTTTCAGTGTATAGAGCTAAGGATATTTAGTTAACTTCAAAAGAGTAAGAATCACAAGAAACTGAAATATGTGGGCTTTTCCAAGACTACTGTGTGAGCTATTTCTCTAAGACACCCTTTCCATCAGTGGAAACATTAGCACTGATTGAATTTTTCCCTTCAAAATTCAAGGAACAGTGTTCAGCTGCTTTCTGTCTTAGTCATTTTCTGTGTGTGTTTTCCTTTTTTAAGTATGCCAATCCTGTAACTTTCTGGTAATGTGCTTTGAGATCATGGAAAAAGTATTTTCCATTTTCTTCATTGGTGTTAAATAAAAGGATTGTGGATGATGGAAACGAAAGTGGTTCATATTGGACATCATATTACATCTCTGGCATATGGTTCTCCTTTCAATTTTAATATTTTTGATGAGCTGAAATATTTTTGGAACATTTATGTTTGCATTTCTTCCCTTTTCTGATACAGTGTCCTCTGTGGAATACCCTCAGTGGAAACATATGTTCAGAACTTCAAAGTAATTATACTATTACTAAAAGCTTCATAATCAGATTACTGAAACTAAATGTTGAAAAAAATTGATTTTTCCTTTATCCAATCATATCAATTTCATTCCAGTCTGCTCTCTGACTGAAGAAACATGGCAGGACAAAGTCAAAGACTGTTTAGAATGTCTAAGTCTGGTATAGACCAGTTCTTGAAGAAGAAAAGGGAGCTTAGAGCAGTTTTTAGTCTGAGAGAGCAAGATTAAAAAAAAAAAAAGAATCTATATATTGCTTATTTGAATGGTAGATTTTTAGCTGTAGATACCTCTGCTTGGCAAACTGGATGGGGATGACTGAAGCACAAGCTTGTCTCTCTATGATAATCGACACTCTTTCTCAGAAGTAATAGGTTCACTAGGTATCTAAGCTGCTTTGTTTAAAATACTGCCTTTATTACCTTTTTTCTTCCTGTAAGAATAAATCTGTTGTTGTGATCAAATAGTTGTAGCCTATGTTGAAAAAGCTGTTTATTACCAGGAACAGTTTTCAGGGCGTACAGTCTAATATATTGATTAAAAAATAAAAAAAAAAAAAGGAAATACAAACCTTTTGTTTTGCTGTAGCACAGTTAGGGCACAAGACTTCAAAAATTCTTAGATTTACAAGACGACATCAAGAACAGGAACTATACCTAATCTTCCTTTTTCTTTATCTTTTGTAGCACATCTGGAAAATATAGGGTCTTTTAAGAATGAGATGTTGTCTTAATGGCCTTGAACAAAAAGGTTGTGCCTGTTATGGTCTTACGAGGCCCTGGGTGTAGCAGTCTGTTGACATGTTACTTATTTTTTCTTCAAGCTGTATGAAGCTATGGGCTGAGCTTCAGGTTGAGTATTTTGACTTACTCGCTTTACATGATTTTAAGGTATTTTATTGATACTAACTCTGCTACTGCATGAGATCTAGCTTTAGCCTGGTGTGTGCTTTATGTAAGCAGATGGAGTTCTGAGGCAGATAAATTCTAAAATTGGTTAATGATTAATGATTTGAATTTTTAAATTTTCTGGGTTTTTTTCATAGTCTTACTTTTCATTCTGCTTGCCTTCATTGTACACAATAAAATAGCAGATGAAGCTGAAAAGTTTCTTTTACAGTACTTTTAACAATTTCCATTAGAATTATCTTGTTGGAAGCAAATATCCCATCTGGTTTACTCTTTAACACAGCAAAACTCCTTAGTGAGCTGTGTGGTGGAGCCTGGCTGAATTCCACACAATGAGGCTCTTGGCCCTAAGCAAGATGAGCACAATCTGTTTCCCATATTTCTAATAAAGGAAAAGAAGTGTTTCTTCATTTGCTTCTTCGTTGCATTATGTTTACGTTTTATGCCTTCCTTTCTTAGAATGGCTGCTTTCCTGCTGTTTCCATTCTTTTTTTTTTTTTTTTTCCAGTACAGGTAAAATGAAAGTGCAGTACAGCGTTGTGAAAGTACCAAGCACTGCTCTGAAATAACATTAAAACTCAAATTTTTAAAGTATAGCACAGTGCTTTGGCCACAACAATCTCATTAAACATCTGAAGTTTAAGGGAGACACTCAGGAGCCATTTCTGTTGCCTTACTTGTTTTGCGGATAAATGCAAGACTTGAGTAACCTGTACTAAACCCAACAGGACTCACGCAGCTGATCCCAGCACTGCTCTGAAAGTTTGCCTGTGCTGTCTGAATTTAGCTAACTGCTTCAATCCATAACTTTATTCTCCCATTTGTACCTGAGAATTATTGAGAGTTATATATACTGAACACAAGTTGCTTTTACTGTGCTGCGCGTGCAGCTCTGCTTAGGTGTTATGAAACCACACCTCTGAATTTATCTCTGGATTAAATTTACTATTTTTCATTAATATGAAGATAATTGCATATTTTAAGAGTAAGCATCAGATACTTTAAAATTGTATTTGACACCATGCAGTTAATTTAACATTGTATCAAATCTGTGAACACATGCTGTGTGTTTGCATACTTACTCTTTTGCAGAGATTTTGGGTTCTTAGCCAGGTAGTATCCTGACTGAAGGACGTGTAACTTGCATTAAAGTGAGCAGGCTGTTTTGTGACACTAGCTTTGTAAAATCATGTCACGAACGCATTTAGGATGTGATTTTTTTATTCTCACTTGTGTAGGGTTTTACATTCAAAATGCCAAGTAATACTCAAATACTGGTAAATAACTCTTGTTTATGATATTATTTCTATTCCGTGACAGACTTAAAATGTTTCTCAGGATGCACTTCACTTCTGAAAGCCTGGCATTTCCCTACTTTCATCTGACAGTGACAATAGTTCCAACATATGTTTTCCATTCCTGATTTTTCAATATTAAGAAATCAGCATTTCTCTTTAATGTAAGTAAAATTGAAAAAATTAAGCACTCTCCATGGGTAATAGAGGAACTATTGCTGTAATTCTGGTAAGGAGCTAAGACGTCCTTGCATATCACTATGTGAAATGAGTATTCAGTATCAATTCCCATTTCATTTCAAATGTGTTATTTTAGAACTGTTCATATAATCAGTTTCCTGAACTAAGAGAAAGCAGACGGCCAGCTGTAAACCAATTTAGGATGCAATTGCCACACACAAAAAAATCAGATAGTTGATTTCATGTGAATACAGCTTTTGAAGTCTTATTTCATTTCTAGACATGAATATCATTAGGCAGCCCTTTGAGGACAAAGGACTGTGTGCACAGGGAGAATTTTGATTTACTTTCCCATTTGTGCAAACGGGGGGGTTGAGATACAAAAATCAAGAAATGTTTATGTTCTTTGTTCATTTTATCTACAGGAAACTGTTGTGCATATCTACTTGTGTATCATTACTAGAAAATTAGACTTTAACTCAGTAGTGATGGCATAGTCAAATAAGACAATGCTGATTTCTTCAGAAGGAAAGTTTGAGTTAATTTTACTGGTTCCCAGCTGGATTTAGATGTCAATTATCTTAGGAGAAATAAGTGCCTTTTGGGAAGACTTGTCAACAGTTTTGACCATAAGGCAGTAATGAAATTGTTTTTGTCCTTGGGGTTTATGTCAGGAAAAACAGCCTTCCTGCGCTAATACAGTACTGAACAGGGTGTGAACGAGAAACACAAGGGAAATAGGTATTTTGTAGATGATACAGAATCAGTACCCAAAAGCCTGACCCTCCTTGTTTTCCCCAACATAATCAGAACTGATTCATCTAAAATTTGTTTTTACAAGTATGTGGGTAATGTGTCTGTGGAATGATGATACAGGCAATAAAGACAGACTCCTCTCTTCTTGTATGTTGAAAGCGTAGCAGTAAAACACTTAGTCCCATGTACCTCTGAGGCTTTGCCCTTTTAACCTTTATCTGTGCTGGATGCTGACTGCAAGGTACAGCAAGCCACTCACTAATGCATTATTTCTTAATACCAGATTTTCAGATACTGTAACCAATTCTCCAAAAAGTCTGACCCAAGCATTTGAAAATTACAATGATAGATGAGGAAGGCCAGACCAAAGCCTATTTAAGCCTAGAGATGGGTGTGAGATGAAACTGCTTGCTAGAGGTGAAACGCAGGAGGGAAGAATTTTTATGCTCTTAAGTCCTGCTGCTAAAGATGTGGAGTTCTCCTGATCTGTACTTCTGTGTGGTGGAATACGGAGAACTTGGGATGGAGAGTTCTACCTTTATCCTCTTCTTGGGTGGAGGTAGTGACCTGTTTTCCTTCCTGGTGCTTTCCAGCTTTCTCTTCACTTACAACCATTCATACCACTTTGATAGTGATATTATTTAGAACAAACTTTCCCCTTCTTGCTTTTTCCTATGCCCAGCACCCTTCCGCAGGCCACGTGGCCATTGTGGCTGTTCTTTTGCCTTATTTGAATGAAGTGGTGATGGTCTGGGTCAGTTTGAGCTTCATGTGGAGGCTTACCAGGATCTGACATGTTACATAAAATGAGCACTGTTGAGCATTTTGAGTTCTCAAAGGTGTGTGTCTACCAGATTTTTATATAAGCGGTGGCTCTGCTATGTTTTTGTGGCAGCATAGGAGTATAGCTTCTTATGAGAGTAACTTCATATGAAGATATTAATCCATTATAATTCATGTGTGCAGGACAAGTCTCAGTTTTTCTTTTGAACCTAATGTCATTTGGAGTTCTGCATTTTGCTATCTGTGAAGTCCAGCTTTTTTCTAAATATCTCACCTTAAAAAATTTTAAAGTATTTCTGGAACTCAAATAGGTGACCAAGAAGGTGCAGTCTCTTATGCTGTATGAAGGACCTACAGTATTGATGACATGTGCTTGGGAATTTTGTCTTTCTTAAACTGTCCTAGGTAAAAAATTTCTCAGTCAGTATTTCAGTAATAATGCTTCTGAAATTCAGTATTTTAAGTTGTTAGAAGTTTAAAAGTATCTACTTTTCATTTTTTCCTTAAATAAAGGCTTTCTTGTTTTTTTACCCTTCCTTAGAGAATTAAATTGTCCAATTGTGTGCGAGTACAACACTCTTGAGAAATGACAAGTGATATTGATTTGTCTCCTACTCAGTCCTTCAAGCAGAACATCCTTTTCTTTAATTTTTTTTTTTTCATTCCTATCTACAGGTATGGGCAAGATAGGAGAGTATTGACTATTCTAAGTGTTTGCCTTCAAAGCCCAGGAGATAAGCTTTGTACCAAAAGAACAACAACAACAAAATCAAATCTCAATGACAAGTATTTGTATTAAACTATCTCCCTCCCCTCCCCCCCAGCCTCCAACATGAGCACACATAGATGTGGATTGTCATAAAGCTGAGATACACAGACAGTTCTTTTCATGCTTCGGATTAGGTTTTTGTCCCCGCCAGCTGGGTCCAAGGACATCTTTCTTAATTTCCTTCTTAACACCTGTGTAAAAGATGGCATAAAGCCTACATTAAGTAACATTATTGCTCATGTAAGTTAAATCCAGTGTTAGTGTAGTAGCAGACTAAAAAAATGTGTTTGTGGGGGGAAAAGGCAGTTAAAATACTAACAGTGTTTTCTGTTTTTACTTAAACAAATCAAAGATGGATTTCTAGTTTTCATATGACTAAAAGTTTTTAGTGCATAGGTCATTGTTTTACTCAGCAGACTGAGCTTTTGAAGTGGACTTGCTTTCCTTCTACACTAGAATTAACTAACACTGTAAGTATAAATCTGTTTTTTCCATGGTGTTTTACTGATGCATCAAAGCTAATTTTGCTCCATTGAGTAAACTACAAAAATGTAGTTTGGGCGTCTAATTCCTACTTTAATGTCCTTATACTGAATGCCATTTTTTCTGAATCTGTCCATCTAGTTAGTGTCATGTGCACTGTAGTCAAATATGTTAGTAATATGTGACATAATTCTGCGTGAGCCATCTATTCCGTGACCATGAAGAACGAAGTCTTGTGTTCTTTATGTACAGTATTTGGTACTGTTTTAGTACTAAAGCTACTGCTTTAGTAGTAGGTATTTTTTACTATAGTAAAAAGTGTTCCAAATTCAATTAATAATATTTTTTTGCATCATAGATATGCTTAATGGGATATAGTTTGTTTAATCCTTAATTGAAGTAAAATATTCTTGTTAAAGGGGTCTATTTCAGAGTAATGAGAGCATGAATACTTTTGCTGTATAACTAAATGCCTGGAAATTTGACACTTCAAATCTGCAGATAAGCCAAATTTCAGTAGATAGAAGGAATTTTGTTGTTTTTACTGATCTATTAAATTAATATCAGCTTTTAGAAGGGGGTGTAGAATGCTTGATTTAGCCTGAAAATTACAAGAATTGAAATTCTTTAGGGCTTTCAGTGTTCCCGGTTCATGGTAGGCTTCTTCTGATTTCGATGGTAACACTGTTTATCTGACTTTCCCTGTTAAATTGTTTCAGTAAGAATGATGCCCTAAGAGTGATGCCCCTGTAGCGAACTAAGGAAGTTGCCATGAATTATTAATAACAAGCCGAGTTTAATGTGGTTTTATAGCCCCTGAAGGAGTTGGAATAGTGTACTCTGTAAAACCATTCAGTTCACCTGATCTTGACAAATTGGAAGCATCAAAAACATACTCCTACTTGTTAACACTAAAGGGGGGAAAAGGTGACTTGGGAATGCATCAATATTTAGCCTTTTTGTAGAATTTGAAAAGGATAATGGTGAATGGTGTTCCATAAATAACTCTCTCCTATCTTTGTGCTCTAATGCAGTCGGCTAATACTTTTCTGTGAAGTTAACCTTTATGGCTTCATTTCTATTTCCCTGAAAAAGAAAATGGCAAGTTTGTGATATTGCATCTATTGTTTATGCTGATAATATGCTACAAGTTAAAAATGTTCTCTGTAGCAATATAGTAGGTAACAAAAACAACTCCAATTATTTTAAAAAAGTGTTGTCTTAACAATAGATCAACCAAGCTAAAATCGTTCTGGAAGTACATTAAGAATTCCCCAATTGGTGAAATATACAGAATTTGTTGCTGATGTTTTAAAGATCTAATAATGAATGCTTGTCTCTAGAACATTACCTTTGAAATGACTGTTCAAAATGAGATTCATCATATCTTTATTAATATTTGGCAATGTGTCCATCCTTCTCAGTTATGTTTATTTTTATTCATTTGTCACTTAACTACTTAATTTAAAAGCATAATGATCTTTAATACCAACCTGAATTTGGCTAGTTTACTGCTGGTCACCAAAAAGTGTAACTGAAGAGCTTCTGTATTCAGTACTATCTTTCTTTTAGCATATGCAGCCTGACCTGCAGTAGAGATGGTACCAGGCAGTAACTATCCTAGCAGTGCAAGTTTGTACAAATCCTGCTTAGTTTCCTCATAAGAAGCAGAATGTTTCACTTTATGTGCGTTAATGTTACTTGTAATGGCTGTTGACTGTAAATTATCATTCTTACAGTTATGCTGGGAATGAAATTGTGCTTTTACTGCAGCAGTTCTTTTCTTAAGCTGCTTACATTTTGATAATTTTAGATGGAGTAGCTTACACCTTTTTAGAGTGAGTGCTTATGTCATCAGCCTTGCTAGCATTTCAATTCTGTCTACTTTTTGTAGTATAATACAGCTTCTGGTCTCAAAAGCTATATTAATTTTCTGTTGAGTCCAAATTACTCCTCTATTTACAAACATGGTGAAACTTCTCTTCTAAGACATAAATCAACAGTAGTTAAAACAGAGGAAAAGCACTCATTTAAAAAGAACAGGTTGCCCTTTATATGTTAGTGGGGTACCTTACTGTTTCCATTTTGGGCACTTTTGGGGCTTTTCCTTTCACTGTACTAAAATTTTCTTTCAGTAAAGTGTTATATGAAGTATTTCTATACGATTCCACTTTCGTGTTTTCAACATGTACATTTCTTCTTTTTACAAGTTGCTGTCTGGTTTAGTTTGAATTTGTTTTTAGGTTGAGTAAATTCTAATGTAATTCATTTGTTATTACAAGGTGTTGTAATAACTTGCAGAAGAGCTGTAGAGCTAAAGACTCCTCAGCTGCTTTCATTACTCTTGATTTGTCTAATTGTAGCTAACTACATGCCAGTCCATTTCAGTGCAATATAACTGAAATTTGCTGTTTCTGCAGCTGGGGTTTTAGACTCTCTTCAGGCTCTGACAGATGAGATCTGGCCAACCTTACTGTGGCACTTCAGAGGTTACTGCATGCAACAGTCAACCATGAACTTCTGCCAGAGGCTATTGCCCTCAAGCATAGTCAGCAGAACAAGGAGCATGTTGAGATGCTTTCCTCAGCTGCTCCAGTCCACAGCTGGGCATCACCCAGAGGATTATCTCCTCTTGAGTTCAGGAGTGGTCTATCCCAATGTGCTTGAAATGTGGCATGGGTTAACAAGGAGCTCCTGATAAAACACTAAAATACAAGGGAAGTATGCAAGAGCTGGAAGCAGGGGCAAGTGACCCAGGAGGAGTAGAGACACTGTCCGAAAGTGCAAAGGTGGAGTTAGGAAAACAGAAGCCTAACTGGAGTTGAATCTGGCCAGGAATATGAAGGGCAGAAAGAAGGGATTCTGCAGGTGTATGAACTGCAGAAGGAAGTCTAGGGGGAAGGAGGGCACAAAAATGCATCCCCTCTGCCAGCCATTGTGTAGTGTTGATATTCAGCAGAGAGTTAGTGACAACATAGCTGCAGGAAAGTAGTGTCTTAAGCTGTAGCTGTGTGTTCAATAAATGCAAATTATATCTCTTATCCAAGCAACTAATTTTATATTTCTCTGCACCAAAAGGAGTACCTTGGAAATGGTCACTTCATTGATTTATTCCTTTCCTTTTTCCCCTTCTTCTGCCTTCTCCTCTACGTGTTGCCTTTGAGAGCAGTATAGGTACACTGTTAATTTGGAAAGTTTTTTGAAAAAATGGTCTGCATAAAAATTAAGATGAAAACCTGCAATATCTTCTAGCTTGGTGAACTTTAGGAAATATCGGAATGCATTTCCATCTCTAAGGTTAGAAAATTTTGCATCTTTCTTCCATGCAGGGTTATTGTCTTCTGCCATTTGCTATAGAGAAGAAAGAACAGTTTTGAAGAGCCTGAGGAGTGTTAAACAAAATGCTTTTTTATATTCTATGGCCTAGTATGAAAACATTTTTGCATATAAAAAATACTGCTGGAGATGAGGTATTGTACTCAGTGAGATGATTTGTAATTATTAAACTAAATCAAGAGTTGTTACATACATCTGTTGGTGATGCAAAGGGATATTTCAGGTTGACTTGCTGTTACAAGCCTGATTTCCTGGAGTAAACTTTTTACTCCACTTTTATGTGATGGGGGAATATTATCCTAGTAAAGGCAGATTTGATAATTTAGTCTTTGTATAAATAAATCCCATTCAACTGGCAGCTAACTAGCAACAATGTTAGTTTTGTTTTACCAATAATACTAGTTAGATAAGAGGAGAACAGAATTTAAGAAATCTAATGCATGGTAAGAGTTATTTCCCTCTTGTAGCAGAAAACTGTTACGTAACCTTCAGCTCTTTTGCATCTTTGAAATTGGGACTCTGAAATTTCTGTTAAAACATTGAAAGTTGTTTTGGAGATAATAAGTTAGACTGAACTACAATAGTTGCAGAGCTGGCACACATTCATCTCTGCTGCTCTTCTAGAGGAGGCAGGTAGCTTCTTGCCGAAGGTGTGGTATGCAGAGATGGGCAGTAATATCTCAACTCTCTCATCTGAGTGTTGTGGGACTAATCTTGAAAGTATTTGTCTGAGGTGATGGCAGGAGAGAGGGAATTGTCCAGCTAGAGAATCCATTGGATTGTGGATTTTGTTTCCTTCTTCCGTAAGTAACTATTATTTTAAGAGTAGAGCTTTATTTTGTCATGGTTATTTTCATTATATGATTTCCTGTGTGTGCAGAATGGCACACTTCTTTTGTGTCATATGTTTCATAGTCAATAGATTTGGGAAAAAACCTAAAATCTAATACATGTTTGTTGAGTGTTTCTGTATGCCAACAGGCTGGAAAATAACTTAAAAAAATGAACTTGTACTCTTTCAAATCCAGCTAACAGATTGACGTACCTGCATGGTATTCTTCAGTAGTTGTACTGATTTCAGTGAGGGAAATGCTGGAATTATTCAAATATGAACTGGTGTCAGAGGTTCAAAAAAGATGAAAAATGTTGAAAATTCTAATTTAGTTGCAATAACATTTGGTATAAGAGTATATGAAGAATAAATAGTACATTAAAATTAGCCATCGTTATAGGTTAATGTTGTTTTAACTGACTAAGTTTGTAACATAGAAGTGAGCCTTCCTGAGCTGGAAGGCAAGGATGAAGAGCAGAATATACCCCCCATAATCCAGGAGGGAATAGTTAGTGACCTACTACGCCATCTGGACACTCACAAATCTATGGGACCAGACGGGATCCATCCAAGAGTACTGAGGGAACTGGCGGAGGTGCTTGCCAAGCCACTCTCCATCATCTATCAGCAATCCTGGTCAACGGGGGAGGTCCCAGAGGACTGGAGGCTTGCCCATGTGATGCCCATTTACAAGAAAGGTCAGAGGGAGGATCTGGGGAACTATGGGCCTGTCAGCCTGACCTTGGTACCAGGGAAGATTATGGAACAGTTCGTCTTGAGAGCACTCACATGGCAAGTCCAGGACAAACAGGGGATCAGGCCCAGTCAGCATGGGTTTACGAAAGGCAGGTCCTGCTTGACCTAACTGATCTCCTTCTATGACCAGGTGACCCACCTAGTAGATGAGGGAAAGGCTGTGGATGTTGTCTACCTGGACTTGAGCAAGGCCTTTGACACTGTCTCTCATGGCATACTCCTTGAGAAGCTGGCGTCTCGTGGCTTAGACAAGTGTACTCTTCACTGAGTGAAAAACTGGCTAGATGGACGAGCCCAGAGGGTTGTGGTGAATGGGCTGGAATCCAGTTGGCGGCGGGTCACAAGTGGTGTTCCCCAGGGCTGTTTAATATCTTTATCAATGATCTGGATGAGGGGATCGAGTGCACCCTCAGCAAGTTTGCAGGTGACACCAAGTTGGGAGGCAGGGTCGATCTGCTTGAGGGTAGGAAGGCTCTACAGAGAGATCTGGACAGGATGGATTGATGGGCTGAGGCCAATTGTATGAAGTTCAACAAGGCTGAGTGCTGGGTCCTGCACTTTGGTCACAGCAGCCCCATGCAGTGCTACAGGCTTGGGGAAGAGTGGCTGGAAAGCTGCCCAGCAGAGAAAGACCTGGGGGTGCTGGTTGACAGCCAGCTGAATATGAGCCAGCAGTGTGCCCAGGTGGCCAAGAAGGCCAATCGCATCCTGGCCTGTATCAGGAACAGTGTGGCCAGCAGGAACAGGGAGGTGGTTGTTCCCCTGTATGTGGCACTGGTGAGGCCGCACCTCGAGTACTGTGTTCAGTGTTGGGCGCCTCACTACAGGAAAGACATTGAGTTGCTGGAGTGTGTCCAGAGAAGGGCAACTGAGTTGGTGAGGGGCCTTGAGCACAAGTCTGATGAGGAGCAGCTGAGAGAGCTGGGGCTGTTTAGTCTGGAGAAGAGGAGGCTGAGGGGAGACCTTATTGCTCTCTACAACTACCTGAAGGGGGGGTTGTAGTGAGGTGGGTGATGGTCTCTTCTGTCAGGTGGCTGGAGACAGGACAAGAGGAAATAGCCTCAAGTTGCAGCAAGGGAGATATTAGGAAAAATTTCTTTACTGAGAGGGTTGTCAGACATTGGAATAGGCTGCCCAGGGAAGTGGTTGAGTCACCTTCCCTGGAGGTATTAAAAAAGCACGTAGATGGGGTACTCCATAACATGGTTTAGTGGGCATGGATGGTGGTTGGACTTGATGATCTTGAAGGTCTTTTCCAACCTAAATGATTCTATGATTCTATGTTTAAACGCAAATTATATATTTGCTATTTCTTTTTAAGAAAAAATCACTTTGTATCAAATCATAGGTTTCTACTAAAAAAAAAGTGTTTATAAATTTTGTGTTGTGTGAAGAAGGAATAGAGTTACATGCATGCTTTGAACAGTCATGTTCACTATCTGGAAAGTGAAATAGATCATACCTTTATCTCCTTGCTGAAATAAACCATTTATAGTCTCAGAGTATGGCCCTAGAGACTAGAAAGCAAGACACTGAGGTCAAAGAAGTTGGTGTACTTCAGCAAAAAAAATCAGTCTTTGGTAGCATTCTTAATGTGTCATTAAAATATAGCCTGTGTATTTGAAACAAAGTCCATTAATTTGGAATTGATTGGAGCATCTTCACATAACGATGAGGGTAAATCAAGAAAATTTAATGGAATCTGCAGTGTGAAATGTATAAGTGAGTATAAGCTGCAGAACATGTTACAAGAGGTGACACTTTTTTTTAAGATAACATGGTGCACGTAGATAAATCTCTTTATTTAGATTTCCTTATTTATGTTAAGTTGTATAGTAAGAATGTCCCTAACTGTAAATTAATTAGATACTGACCTTTTTGATTGAGGTCTGGATCATTTAAACAATTACCTGCTTTTGCAGAGGTGTTTAATCATGATGGCAAAGTAAGTGAAGAAAAAGCTTTTTTAAAATTTGGATGTATTAATACGGTTTACTCTAATGTTAAGGTAGACTTCAGAATCAATTTTAAAATTTTTGTCTTGTTTTCACTCATTACAATAACAAGTCTATGTTAGGTAGTTTGTCTTTTAATATTGTTGAATAAATTCTGCTACTTTGTGTTTTAGATACATTGTAGTAAATGAACTTTTCAGTAGTACTTACCCATGAGATTATGCCCTTAATCTACTTTTAGTCTACTTTGCTAACTCTCCTAAACCTTTTGTGCGAATGAAATTATTCCTTTAACATTTACGCTGTTTCCAAAATATACTGGTCTTTCAGAAACCTTTTTTATTGATATTTTCTTCTGGTATTAGGGTACACATTTTTCTAATTATGCTAATATTTCATAAAGGTATTTTTAACATTACAAGTTTATGAATGTAGACTGAGTGAATATTATTACAGCATCACAATCAAGTATTTCAAAAGTAAGGAAGCACTAGAATGAAGATCATCTATGTCCTGTCTGTGTACCTTTCGATGTTATATATAGTTTTATAATTATATAATAGGTATGATAAGCTAGTTTATGCACCAAAAGCATAATAGCTGCACTAGCATTTTGTTTTATGGGGAATAAATAGCCCTAATCAGTAGGCATTAAATGTTCCTAGAGCTAGTAAAGTATGCAAGTTCAGTAATGCTGCTTCGAGTACCATGTTAACTCAGGTGGAGCTGACATGGCTGTGTCTGAGTGGACTAGCACTGTGTTGAGTGTATGCCTGTGTGCTTCTGCAGGGCTTCTGCCTCATTCAGTACACACTCAATGAGCCACTGTAATTTCCCCTTATTCAATACCTCAGGCTGTGCCTCATTGTGTTGTATTGAAATCTGATTTGAAATCTGGATATATGATCTTGTCTTTGATGATAAGAATCATGGTATTGGAATGTCTCCCTAATGCATTCCATTGCTCCTTGAAACAGTATTAATTTTTTTTTAATATTTCTTTAATGGAAAATTTCTTTCTGGATATTTAAAACTCAGTAAAGAAACAAAGAATTGAATCAAGGTCTTTCAGCAGGAAACAACAGGCAATCTAAATAATGAACTGTGCTATACAGCTTGCTTATAATATGCAGTCTCTGCTTATCTTCAGCCATAAGCCACAAAACTATATCTGTCCTGAAAGCATCCTTTTAGCTTTATGCAAAGAGATGCATGAGCAGTTGGGTTTGACATTTTCTTTTTTTAACTTATAACACTTGAGAAAGGAAAAAGAGGTGGGGTTTTTGGTTGTGGGGTGGTTTGTTTTTTTTTATTGTAAGAATTCTGGCTGTGAACTATTATTTTGTTCTGTTACTGGAACTTTTATGGAGCTCTGTGTCAAACTTCAGAAGAAAAATAGCTTTAAACTATTAGGAGTGCATTGCGAAGTCTGAAGTGCTGGTCAGAAGGATGTAAACTAACTGTCAAAAGTACAAGTAGAGGCTTTTGGTTTCTCTGTATGCATCTGCAGCTAGCTGATGGGACCTCAGCTGGTCAACTGAGCCTGTTGTTTTTGGAATATTAGCCTTCAAACTAATGTATTCCCAAACTTGTTACAAGTTATTCTAGTTAATGTACTCCAGGATTATAAAAATTTAGAGCTTTTAAAATGTATTGTATTTCTAAAAATCTCAGCATATGCTCAAACTTGTGATAAAATGCTTCTTCCCTTGATAACTTTATCCTATATTTTCAGGCTTCCCCATTATGTAATATTCTCTCATGCACCTGTGCTCTGATAAGATCATGTTTGGACATAAGTTCACATATCAAGATTTCAAGAAAAGAGTCAGGAAAGACTGGAAGCAAGCATGCTGTCTTATCCAGTCAATTTCACTTTTAATTGTAGTGCAAAGTACTGTCTTCAAAATTTTTTTTAGTTTTAGATTGCAAATATTAGTCTGGCCTAAACTGAGTAGCAATCAAAACTAGTTATCTAAGAGATGTAAAGGAAGTTAACAATTTCTTTTTACATCCTTAAAAAAAATGGCCACGTTAGCATCCTAACAGTAACCTTATTGGCAGTATTGGCAAAGTGGTGATTACAACGAATCACCTTCTTAATTCTTAGTTTGTTCGGGGTAGCTATTAGTAGTTGAAGCAATTAGTGGAGATTTGATTAGAAGGGAAGGGTTTGATTCATTAGAAACTTAGTAAATATTCTTGTTAACTCTCATTAGTTCCTTATGAACAGTAGGCTCTATGGTAGGGCTCACCCAGCCTTAGGATGACAGAAATTTCTGTCTGAACATGTATGGAATGAGAACACTTATGTCTGCAAAGGCCCCAAATTATCTTTTTTCAAAGAATTTTGGAGAGAGTGTAATAGTTAATTATTAGAAATACACACACACATGCATATATATATATGCTGGAGTAGACAAGTCTCTCTAAAAAGCTTCTCTATCAGAAGACAGACAAAAATGCAATGTAACATTTTGAGAAAATTCACTAATTAGGGCACTTGATTTTGGAAGTTGTAGTGACAGGGTCTAATCTCTTGAAAACGGCAGTGCTGGGGTGCAGCAGATTATTTGAAGTCTTGGTCTTTTGTTTTCTTCCTGAACAAAAGATAGGGTTTTGAAGCGCTAGAATTGGCATGCCAAAACTAAAAATACGGCAACGTTTTCTTTATTCCCTCTTGTTTTTCCTTGATCTCTCTTCCTCACTCATTCCTCCACTAACTGTGAATTTACAGCAAGGAGAGGAAATGGCCAGCAGATAAAATAAATATGGGAAAATATTAAACCAATGTTGCCTCAGTCACATTTATTCCAAACATTAGGTGCTAATTTCTTCCCACATTTCAGATTTATGATTAGATCAGGAAATGGCTGAATAAATTATTTAATATAACAAATCTTTTACTGGGCAGGTAGGTGAAATGAAAAGTACTCAGCAGTGATTTTAATTTAAGACTTTTTATAAAGAGAAACTTTGGTAAGGTAGTAATATTCATACTTTGTGTGCTTATATACTTCTGTAAGTGTAAGGAGTAACACTTGAATTTGGGCTTGTACTGGATTTTGCAATATATAAAAAAAACATACAAGTACCAAAATAATACTTGTTTCTAATTCTTATTTATGCAAAGCTACTTTAAATTTTATCAATGCAAAGGTCCCTTAAAATGAGCATAAGTATATCTACTCTGATTTTTGGTGTGAAAAATAGAAATTAGGTAACAGTTTATAATACGTGATGGCTAATGTGTTGCTTTCACCATGATATTGGTTAGCAAAAATTTTAAATATCTCTCCAGTTTTTAATTATAAGTTAGTTTAAACATGTAAACTTAACCTTTTCTTAATAAAGACAAAGAAACATCTAATTTCAGTTAGTGGTGTCAGTAGCTGATGTATTAGGATGACTGAGCATTCATATTAGTTGTTTTGGTCCTCCATGCAGTCAGGCTGCAGTTTCACATTATAGCTAAGTCATTAAAATGGGTAGGCAAAACCAAAAAAAGCTAAATCATCTCTTCCAACCCCTTTCATGTGCCAGTACTGTCGCTTGCCTCCTTCACTGCTGAGCTGATTCAGAGCACTAAACTGACAGAAGTGTTCATGCTTTCCCTTTTGTGCTAGTTTTGGCCACTTAGCTCCTTGAACTGCCTTCCAGTGAGACCAGATGGGTACCGGGAAGTAGGTGCAAGCAAAGTGAAGCAACTGCAGAGCAACTCTGAAACTCTGGCTTGTCTGTGCCAGTAAGGGCCACCAATAGGACATCATTCAGTGTTGTAGCTAAATTTTACTTTCTGTAGATACTTGGCATCCGTACAAGAATTTTACTTGAATACTAAGCTGGTCACCATAGGTGTGTGATTGGAGTGACTTTTGAGGGTCTGTTTTAGACACTTAGATCTCCTTCACTTGTATAAGTACTTTGAAGCTTGCTTAGCAACTTTTAAAAGCCTTATATGCGATCACAGATGTGTTAAGCAATATTAGGGTATTCCTGTTTGTGTATGAATTAACCCATCTTGTCTGCCTTGTGATCTGATGATGCTCATTGAAGCCAATGGCAAAACTCCAGCTGACTTCCCAAAGATCTGAATGAGTCCCTTAGTCATGGTATGGAGTTATCACTCCTGGACATGCCTATGATTGATACAGGAGCGGATTTGGATTTCAGATGTTTTGTAAACTTGGTCCTGAAAAAGACTTTGTGTATAAATGCTTTATGGGATATTGGCCTAAGTTCTTAGCATTTTGCTGGTACGAGGCTAAGAGTACTAGCCAGACACTGTAGTACTCATTGATCTGATGTTCACTGCTCTGTGCCCTCTATTACTTAAAGACCTATTGAATCCTAGAGCTCCAGAGCATTTCCATAGAGTCATTCCTTGAAGCACAATAGAACTATTCTTGGAAGTGTTAAAGCTTATCTCACTTGTCAGAGCTTTACTGGGGAGATACCTCAAAGCCACAGAAGAATTTCTGGAATGATTTAAGCCCATGTCAAAAATTTCTACTTTGTGTTTCCAGTACTATGTATAGTTAGCACTGCATTTGCTGACACCTACAGACAATAGCAGATGTAAAATGACTAAGTAGTAAATTTAAATGAAATGCACTTCTTGGGGGATACAAATGGAACAGTAGAGAATCACTCCTGATTTTTACTGTTGCTTTCTTGATTCATATGCTGTTTAACTTCTTGTGAGATTTTTATCTCTAATCTTTTTTTTTTTAATCTTATGAGATTTTTTTTGTAAGGGGTTAGCAAGAGCCTGCATAGGATTGAATGAGTGTCCAGTGTAGGTCCTGATGAGACAGTGAAATGACAACAGTCTGATTTCAGATGCCAATGTGCTTATTAGATGTCCATTTAAAAGCCCTACAGATTTTAAAGATTTTAATTGAATAATAATCTACTGTGTAGGCTGTCTTTGCACTACCCTGACTGTTGGTTCTCATAGTAGCAGAGTTCCCATTTGTTGTGACTGTGTTTCACAGTAAAAGGAAGCCCTGTGGCTCCATTTCCATCTCCAGTTCTAGCTTCTTTCCAGGCATCTCTTATCCAAAGTGCCTCATGGATTATGTGACTGTCATACAAGAATTGAATCTCTGTAGCCTTCTTCCCTTTTCATGCAGTTTATGACTCAATATAAAATTCAGTTTATTTTGTTGCTTTTCTTTCAAATTAGTGGCTATTGCGTTCTCTGCATTTTGCACCTGATTTCTAAAATAATACATTCATCTTCTAATGTTTTATCAGAGTTCCTTGCTAATATTGGTTTAGAATGCCCTTTTATTAGACAAGTGTGTATATATATATATACATACATGTATCTTGTGTGAATAAACAAACTTAATATTTCCTCATTTGTTCTCAAGTAGTCATGTAAAATCCACTCAGATTTTTCTTTTTTCCTAAGATATTAACCTAAAATCTTTTAGAATTTACCATTTTCTTTACTAGTTATCCCCTACTGAAAAAAAAAGAAAAAATCACAATTCTTACCTGGCTGGTAATGAGAATTCTTATGAGATTCATTAAATTTAAAGATCTTTATTGTGCTTTTAAGTTTCAGCAATTTATCATTTTAGAGTAGGAAATTACTTCATGGAATTGCTGTCCATGTTGAAAACTGGAGAAATAGAAGGTAAATTTTCTTTTCTTAACCATACAGTCCCTGCTTTGCATTCAGCTTGTGCCCTGTCTTTGTGCTCATTGATACAAATTGCCGTGGAAGAAATGGTGGACTCCTTTAAATTAGGACTTGATGCCTGTATGAAGTAGTGATGCATCCTGGACTTGTTATATATGAATCCGTGGAAATCAGTATTTCTAAAAAGAAACAGAACTGGTGTTGGGGGTGGTGGTGAGAATTTCTCTGCTGTACAGGCTTACACAGCATCCACTGGTGAAGACAAATATGCAAAGATACAAGCATATTTAAATACTCTTCCCTGAAAAGCAGAGTCCTTTTTATACACATACACAGGGTCACCAGTTGTTAACTGAGCATATCTTCATGTCTAACAGTTTGAATGTGTTTGAAACTTGGTAAAAGTCCCTGTGATGATATACCTCATGCTATGAGCAGTTGAAAGAGACTGGGTGGCATATAATGAGATGGGAATTGATTTCTTAATATTGGTTACAAATGATGATGATTTTAAGAAAAATCTGTCTGAGTATTCTGGGTGATTTTGAATATTCTGACATTTCAGTAGCATTGTAAGGAATTTGAATTTTAAAGCCTCCTATTTTTAAGAAGTTAATTTAAGAAATACCTTTAGATGTTGCAAAGGTTTGAAGTTCCAACCTGTCTTTCAACTTTGTTCTGCTTGGGTTTCCCTTTTGTTGCATGGGAAAAGAAAATTCTAATATGCTTTTTTTTTTTTCTCCTCTAATAAAATCAACATAGGTGAAACTAAAGTAAGACAGATACCAAGCCTTTCTTTTAATTCCGACTCAGCAGTCTGACTGGTTGGAGTACAGGAACTTGACCCCTTTGTCTTGCTGTCTTGCATGTTTTTCCCTTATGAAAGCCAGTATAATCTGCAAAGCCAGCATAGATAAAGAGCTCTGTAGGATTGTTGTATAGTAGCAAGACTGTTTTGCGACCATGTTCTAAAGGCAGACTGGAGGTGACAGTATTATTTACTTTTGTTGCTTGGGGTCCAAAGAGAGAATAAATTGCTATTGATTTTTGAGACATTAGAGTGAAGTGTCTGAATGCCTGCAGAATAGCTGGGTGGTAGGATAGTCAGAGTCTGCATGGAGACTGCTTTTGAAATGAAAATTCATTTTCTTGTTCTGTTGCGTTGGTTTTTTTTATTTTCAGAACCAGTTGCTGGAAAACTTTGTTGCGGGTGCCATATTTATAATAAAGGTATTTTATTCCTCCAAAGAATAGAATTCAACAGCCATTTTAAAACAGTTTGAAATAGATGGATAGAGTTTGGTATACAGCCATCTGTGTACATTACTGTTAAGAAGGGAATGCTAAGTCTTTGCATTAAATTAACCACTTCATTAAAGACATGTCTTCCAGAGGTATAACAATTTATAAGAAGAAAATTAGCTGTATGAAAGTGGAAATGATACACAACTAGCAGTTTTCCCCACCCTCTCCTCACAAAGCTGATTTCTGCAGATTATTCAGGTTTGACATAATTAGTCTACAGGGTTTCTTTTTTTTTTTTTTTTTTTAATCATTTGGGGGGAAAAAAACCCTGCTGCTTTTATAGTTATTGCTTTAAGGTTTTATAGCAAAGCTACATTGTAGTGACACCTGCTGGGAGAGAGCCCTAAGTGACGCAGCCGAAGCTATGGCTGCTGCTGCCTGTCAGCTCTTCTCCTGCAGTCAACGGCGTGTGTGTGTGTGTGCCCGGGGTGGCAGGCCGGGATGACTCACGGTTCGTGGACCCCCTGGAGGGCATCTGCTGGCATTCCTTCCCGAGGAGCCTGACTCCCCTGCCAGATTTACTGAGACTCACAAGCTCACCGGAATGTCATTATACGTTTGGATCTCTCAGCTGGGGCTTAAATGCGCAGCACCAAAGAGCCTAGGTGGATGTGTGAAATGATGATGGAAGCTATTCAGAACGGTGTGTCGCAGGAATTGGTCTTCGCCACTAAGGGGGGCATATATCAAACCAAGATTTCCCTCTATTTTAATTGATCTACATGTGTGTGTTTACCATTCTGCAGTGATAATTCATAACTGGATTCATACCTATTTGGCTGTTTACCATGGAAAGGGGATTTTTCTGCATGAAGAAGCTTCTCAGGACCAGTTTCCAAATGTAAACAAACAGAAGCTCATTGATTCTTCAGCTGAAATAGTGTAAGGGGAGCTACAGCTTCCTCCCACCCCCAAGCTGAATGAAGTGAAATTTCCAAGACTACTACCAAGTTGTAACTTTCATTTCTCAAATTTTGTGGAGAACTGTGAAACTTGCAAATATTTTTTGACAAAAGTGAGAAGTGGTGGCATCATGTGCTTGTTCCTGGGCTTCCGTAGTCCAATTTTTGCTTGCATCTAGTATAGTTCTCTGATTTGTAGTTTTGATGTATTTGTCTTGAGATTTGCCTCAAAACAAGCTGGATACTTGAGCTTGAGCAATAGCTGTAATTATTGTGATTTCTGTCCTACATACTGCCTCTCTGAGACTTTGTGAAGATTTATGTAAAGCAGTTCCCTGGACAAGATCCCAAGGCTTCTGTCCTTAAAGTTACAGAAACTTATTTTTTTCTCTTCAAATTGTCTGCAGTTGTTTCTCTATTCAATTAAGAAAGGTCTTGGGAGTGACACCAAAACTCTAAGGGCTTCAAATAGTTGCCTGTAGTCTTCCTTTTTTTTTTTTTTTTTTTTTTCCCCTTCTCCCTTCTTTCCTTACCTTGCTCTGAAGGCTGTGTCCTGGTCCAGGATGATGATTCTGGGTGAAGTTGTTTTTCCACTGATACCAGTAGTGCCAGAATTTTTCTCCCTTTATCTAGGTATACATATTATCCATCCATAAAAGCTGTGTGATGTTCAAGATTTAGTTAATTGCCATAGACAAAGAAAATACATTTTCTGGCTTCTGAGCAGTACAGCTCTGGAAATGATGAAAGACCCTGAAATTACCTCCCTTTATCTTTCCTAAGTAAGGGCTACTTTTATTTTCCAGACTGACAGACATTAAGCTAGCGGCCTCTCCGTAACAGTGAAGCCATGTAACAATGAGGCTGTGCCAGCAAAGATCAATAACTGCCACTTAGTTGAAGGGTAACAGTCTGTTCCTACCTGAACCAGTAGTTTGCCCATGACAAATAATCCTTGAAGATAATCAGATCACACCACTTGATTTAATTTACTTCCTACAGCAGGAGTATTTGTTCAATGGACCACAAAACCCTCTGGTTTAGCATGGCTTCATATATATTTGTTCATTCATCTTATTCCAGACTATTACATTTTGTTTCTATTTCTTATATCTAAAATTTCTTGCTGTATAGTATTAAAAATCATGTTTCCTTTAAAACATTCCCTACTTCAACTCCCTACAGCAACTCCCTAGCCTAGTAAGCACCAGCTTCCAAAGAGATAAAACTCAAAATAAGTTCTGACAGTCTCATTTAATATCTCGTGAGAGACTGGTGATGGTCTGTCTGCTCCCTTTCTGCTGTTCCTGGCAGACTCTTCCATCCAAGAAATATTTTACATTTAACTTTCTGTAGAAGCTACTGGAGTGTCTTGCCCTGTGTTTTCTTGAGAGCTAAGAGAAAGCTCAAAAGTGAAGTTGTAGGAGCCAGGCGAGCCTATCTTCCTTACATTGATATTCTTTTGCTGTCCTTAGGTTCTTCATTGTTGGATAATGGACTTCTAAACTTGTGTAATGATGCTTGATCTTTATGCTTGTACTTATTTATCTAAGGAATGTTTTACTTTTTAATATTTAACCTATGAAACAGCACAAGGAATTTTATATAACTTCCAGTAAGTATAGTAGTATTGTTGTTTGGCTCTGTAGGTTATCATCCCTTACAAGATAGCACCTGGTATCAAATGAGTTAATGCTGTTGGTCTGCACAGAAACTATTTTTATGATAAAAATAAAATTACTTTGAAAAAATGTAGTTTAATTGAAATCCCATTTAAATGGTAAAATTACGTTATTGATTATGATCAAAATGTCCCAGACGCTGATGAATTCATCAATTCCTGTTTTAGACATGTTATAAATCTTTTAGTGGAGGCAGGGGAATGTGAATGAGATTAATATTTTCAAATTATAGTGGCACATTACTTTTTATGTATAAGGTTGTTTTTTTTTTTGTTCTTTGCAATGTACCTGTGAATGGAAACGGCTTTTTAAGAGCTGCTGTAGAAAAATAACACACAATGAAACCTACATTATAAATCAAGCTGAAATCAAACTGTTTTATGCCAATAAAAAGTATGTTTAAAAAATCATGACAAACTGTTTCAAAGCTTGCTGAAAAATGATTTCAGTAGTTACTCTGCTAGAGGAAAAAATGTGTAGTAAATAAGTGTAAAAGATTTAGCTTTCAAGTATAGTGAGGAATTAGACCAATATTTTTTAAGTACTGTAAGTTGCAACATCTTTCATTCAAGTTTCCAGGTCAAGATTCATAAAGTGATATTTATGACCTGCACTAATTTGAAGATTATCTATGATGAATTTGTAGTATAGACCTATAGCATTGTTATTTCTGGCAATGAAAAAGTCTTAAGAATAGAAACTACTCACCAGTAATCATATTTTCCAAGATGTACAGCACCTTACTATAGGTGGGAAATCTTTGTTTTTCTGCATGAAGGAGGTACATTGGATACATTTTGGAAGGTACCTTACCTCCACCTAAGTTACTGGAATAATCAGCATTCTTGGGCAGGGTCTGAGCACAGCTAATTCACTTAAATAGCATCAATTTCAATTCAAAACACACCTTGTGATACCAACCTTTTACACAGGTGGTAGGTGGTTGGAGAGCACTAACAGAAAGCTATAGATAGAGAAACTGTCAGTGTGTACAGTTCTCTGCTTCCCTAAATGTGTTCCATGCTCCCAGACAAGCTAGGACAGGGAAACTGGCCATCCCTACAGCTGAAGCTGGGACATTTTGTAGCAATACAAGATAAATAAGGCAATAGGGACAGCTTCTGTAAGTGTCTAGGCTGTTGTGATTTGTAGGCTGTGATCCCTTTGTGCACACAGTGACCCAGATGCTGTGGTGAGAGTGGAAGAACCCCCCTCCTGATCCTCTCTATGGCTTAGAGCTTTTTTCTAGAAAGAAGTTTTGGCTTCAGGGTGACTGTGGGCTGGAAATCAGCTCTTCTGCTTTCAGATAAGTGCTCTAATCACTATACTAGTGTGTAAAAGGAGGACTCTTTCTCTAACTGAAGTAAAACCAGTATCGGTGTGCTCCTAGCATAGTCTTGCATGGTTGTTTTTGAACTATTGAGGATTTTTATGTTCCGTATTGCTTACAAAATTTTACTGCGCTATGAGGATCGTTCCTTCTTGAACAGAGGGTGAGGCTCCATGGGCAGTGATTCATGATGGAAGGTACCTGCTTAAGGTGTTGCCATTGTTCCTTGTGCTGCTTGTTACCCCCATGGTCGTCTGTGCACTCTCCATTTTAAGGGTTTTATGACTGTGAGAAACTGATGGTGTTTTTGAGAAAGTTTTTTGACAAGTTTTTTTTAATCTTTTTTTTTTTTTTAATTAGCTCAATCAGTTCCTCATGTCATAACTAAGACGACAATCTCCTGCTGCAGCAGTGGGGAGAGTGGCAACTTCATAATGTGGTATATTAATCAGAGTGTTTGTAGCATGAAGCTTGTCCTGGTTCAGACGGACTGCTTTTTATAATGAGGTCTTTTATTACAGCTTTTTTGCAACACTGAAAATACGAAGCATGCTGTTTTGCTTTCTAGAGAACAGATATTTGGTATACTTGATTAAAGCTAAGTGTACTGAAGGATGGAACAAACACTGGTGTGGTTCTTTGGTTTGCTATTTAAGGAGGTGCCTGACTGTCCAGAGCAGGGATGGTGTACAATCTTCACTGCCAGGATATAGGGAGGAAAAGGGAAACAGAAAGAAATAAATCACTTTTTTTCTATGATAGTTGGGGCAGATGGAGCCTTCCACCTCCCCACCTCCACCCAATATTTAGCCATGGCCCTTGTAAAGGTATTTAATTGCTATGTAGTTCTCAAAAATAAATTGTAAAAAGGAATATTCATGGGGAAAAAATAACCATTATAATTATTCTAATATTACTGAGAAAATGAATCAAACTCCAAATTAGGGGAGTGTTTATAAATATAGGAGTTTAAGAAGAAAAAGTATGCCCCACCTGGAGTACTGCATTCAGCTCTGGGGCCCGCAGCATAAAAAGGAGATGGACTTGTTGGAGAAAGTCCAGAGGAGGGCCACGAAGACGATCAGAGGGCTGGAGCACCTTTCCTATGAAGACAGGCTGAGAGAGTTGGGATTGTTCAGCCTGCAGAAGAGAGGAGAAGACCTTATAGCAGCCTTCCAGTACCTAAAGGGGGCCTACAAGAAAGTTGGAGAGGGACTTTGTACAAGGGCATGTAGTGATCGGACAAGGGGTAATGGCTTTAAACTGAAAGAGGGTAGATTTAGATTAGATGTAAAGAAGAAATTCTTTACTGTGAGGGTGGTGAGGCACTGGAACATGTTGCCCAGAGAGGCTGTGGATGCCCCCTCCCTGGAAGTGTTCAAGGCCAGGCTGGATGGGGCTTTGAGCAACCTGGTCTAGTGGAAGGTGTCCTTGCCCCTGGCAGGGGAGTTGGAACTAGATGATCTTTGAGGTCGCTTCCAACCCAAACCATTCTATGATTCTAAGAGTTCATGAGTAATAGATGTTCTAGGCATGTTAAAGGCACCAGTAACAGGACTTGTAGATGTTCTGTAATCATCTGAATAGACTGTGATTGCTTATGAGCAACCTGTTAGGTTCCTTAATCAGTTAATTAATCATTCAGTACATTAATTTTCATAGCATGTTACGAACTATTTATAATGCCAGTCTTCGAGTGTGTATGGATGTGTGGGTTCCTCAAGAATGAAGAGACTAGTACAACGTCATAATTGTCAAAGACAGAGATTACTCAACAGAGTTAAAGAAGAACATCTGCTTATTCAGACTACCCCTCTCAAGCAAGAGGCCAATTACCTGCTCTGTTCTAGGAATTAGAGCCCCTCCCAAGTTTTGAGTTTCAGGCTGGAGAATTTAAGTTCCATTATTTAAAAAGTAATGTCCCAGAAAATTCGTATCCTGCTTGGATCTTCTGAATGCACAAATCCATGTCTCAGTCTTCCAGTTCCTGCAGCAGATCTGCCTGCATGTGGCTGTCCACATCCATCTCCTAGTTATGTTAGTGACGCTTATGAATATCGTAGAGCTGATAGTATCAGACTAAAAGTACTTGGCTGCTGGAGTTTAAATAGGAAATGAATTTGAATCTGGAGTCTGAAACTCCATAAATAAATAAAAATAATAATAGTTTCATGAATATAATTGGAAAGAAAACTTCGGTCTTGGAAAACAGAGTGGAAAAGAGTGCCACTACCAGATAAGCGGCTTCAAGTATGTATGTGCATGAAGGTTTAGGTGGCAGCAGTATCAGAGGTGCTGTCCAGACTTTACTTTCACAGTCAAAACCAGTTATCTTTTATTTGTCAAAAGCAGAGTTCACAGTCCACTTGCAGCAGTTGTGATCTTCAAAGATGTAAAACTGCCTAAAGAAATGCTTTTCACATTTCTCAGGAAATGTTATGCTATAGGTCCAAGGCAGTGTGTGTGGCCACAGAACTTACCCTTTGGTGCAAGCTCTGAGGATTTGTTGTAGAGGTTTAGAAATCTTTGAGATTGGGAGCAATGGTTCACTCATCTGAACAGTGTGAGGGGAGAAAACACAACTAACAAGCTCTTGTACTTAAACTATTTTCTGGTATGGCCTAGAGGATAATAAGCTGAGGAGAAACTTCATAATAGTCTTTATTCTGGTTGCCTCCATCAATATATATTTTCTTCTATGGAGATAAGTATCTATTTTTCCTGATTACTTCTGTATTAGAGGTTACTGACTCATGCTAGTATTATGATTATTTTAGGCCAGCATTGCCATCACTCATCGACTGGCTGGTGGTGAGCATTTGGGAGGGGTTTTTTGCATCACTTTGTTTTGTTTTTTCTTTGGGTTTTGGGGTTTGTTTGGACTTTTTTTACTTATTAAACTGTCTTTATCTCAACCCATGAGTTTTTTAACTTTTGCTCTTCTGATTCTCTTCCCCATCCTGCTGGAGGGGAATGAGTGGCTGTGTGGGGCTTAGCAGCCTACCTGGGTTAACCTTACAGCAGTGAGTTTTCATCTGTAGCCCCCATCAGCCAAAACAGAGTCAATATTGGCTTTGCAGTGATAATAGTATATAATGCATGGGACCGTGAGGTTTTAAACTTTCTTTACCTACAAAGTAGCATATTGGACAGCAAAGGTTGGTCCACCACATGATAGCTATCCAAATGTATTTTCATTTTTCAACTAGTATTGTAATTCAGTCAGAAGATCCATTCAAACCATGAACAAACTAGCAAACAGGAACACATGCATAAATTAAGTTGAAATGAAAACAAACTCTATTCACTGATCAACAAAAAACTGCATTTAACATCAGGTAGTGTTTTCAAAAAGTTGTATTATCTCCCTTTTGATTTTATGCCTCTACAGAGAAGCACAGCTTAGTGGTGTTTTGGGTTGGGTTTTGTGGGGTTTTGGTTGGTTGGTTTGGGGGGGGGGGTGTTTTGTTTGAAGGGGGATTTTTTGAGAATCAAAGAAAATGCTCAAAATCTCTGTATTTTTGAGTATTCATGATGCTGGCTAAAAGAAGAAATACTATACATAATTTGGGGGTCTTGATATATACTTTACATCTTATTTACAGACTAATTTTTGAAACTGGTTTCAAAACTAACCTGACTGTTTAGGTTGTAATCTCTTGAAAGGATAAGAACAGTATTGTTGAAAAGGAATTATGCAGATTGTAATCACAGGCAGCACAAAGGTCACATGAGTAGTATTGGGAGCTTCATCCAGCTTTGTTCAGAGATTGGCAAAACAAAGTTCTGAGGTTATAAAGCAGTAAAGGTATGTTTCAGTAGAGGTTAAAATCAGGTTTTTTTACTAACACAACAGTAACAACTCTTAGTCATTATTGACTTGCATTGTGTTTGTAGCAGTGACCTAGAGGTGAAAGGCTCCACATCTCATTTCCAACCCTCTGAGCCATGTAGTCCTCCATAATTTAATTTGATGCAAAGCAATTACCAGCCAATTGATTTTCATTGATTGTGCTGTAGGACAGAAACATTCCTGTTGCAGCAGACAAGAACTTCTTCTGGGACAGCCTTCCACCCATATTCAGAGTAAGCAGAGAATGTTTAAAGCTATCTAACTGTAGCTCTTAATGACCTTAGACATCAGTAGATAGTATGTTTCTCACTTTACTTTTTGTGTCAGCATATTCCCTCTGACCTTTCTTAAGCAGTTCTTTGTCCTTTTGTCCCTTACTTTTACTTTCTCTTGGTTTAACGCTTGCTTACTTTCTCCTTTTCCCTCCCTCCCTATTTCTTCAATGTTTTCCAGTATCTCTTTCCCCCTTCCCCATCGCAGTATTTTCAATTGACAGATGACTTTTCAGTCTTCCTCTTACACTCATTTTCTGTCTCTCATTGATTTCTGCCATATTTGATGACCCTGTATTGCTGTTCTCCCTGGATCCCCATTCTCTAGTCTTTTATCTTATGATTCTCTGCTTCTGTCTTGCTACTTCTATGGGGATTTACTTCTCTGCTTCAGCAGTTGTTGTCTCAGCTGGTGCTAACAATTTCAACTCCTTTGTATACCTAGGTTGCACCTGTAGAACTCCCTTTAGAAAACTACAGGTCTGAGTGTACTATTTGAGCCACGTGTGTGGATGCTTCATCTAACAGGCATTGAAATGAGAGTTATTCAGATTGTTTCAGTTATAAAAGACTTTAATTTATAGCACGGTTGCCTATCTTTTCTGACTAACTTATTAAGAACAAGAATATATACCACAGGATTTAATGCTGGGATATAATTTCTGATAGGTTCAGTATTATGTATAGAAATTAATGTAGGATAGATTTGAGAGTTAAAAAAAAAAGGAAAAAAGAGATCTTAAGAGTTCTGAACTATTCTGAACAGTTAGAATGACATTTGTAAAACACTGATTTAGTTTTGTGGTTATTATAAATACCAATGTATCTTTTTGGAACATATTCACTGTGCATTGATAGATGATTTTCAATCCAGATTTTTTTTATATAAAGTCTTATATGCTCATATTGTTTTACTTGGAAGAAGTTTAATTGCTAGGGCCAAAAAAGCAACTTGAAAATGAATCATAACTACACATAAAATTAAAATGTTGTAAAGACTGTGGTGGGTTGACCCTGGCTGGATGCCAGGTGCCCACCAAAGCCATCCTATCACTTCCCCCTCCTCAGCTGCACAAGGGAGAGAAAATATAACAAAGGGCTTGTGGGTCGAGATAAGGATAGGAGAGATCACTCACCAATTACCATCATGGGCAAAACAGGCTCAACTTGGGGAAAATTAACTCAATTTATTACCAATCAGCCAGAGTAGGGTAATGAGAAATAAAACCAAATCTCAGAACACCTTCCCTCCACCCCTCCCTTCTTCCTGGGCACAACTTCACTCCCAGATTCTCTACCTACCCCCCACAGCGGTGCAGGGGGATGGGGAATGGGGTTTACGGTCAGTTCATCACACGTCTCTGCTGCTTCATCCTCTTCAGGGACGGGACTCATCACACTCTTCCCCCCTGCTCCAGCGTGGAGTCCCTCCCACGGGAGACAGTCCTCCACAAACTTCTCCAACGTGGGTCCTTCCCACGGGCTGCAGTTCTTCACAAACTGCTCCAGCGTGGGTCCCTTGCACAGGCTGCAGTCCTTCAGGAGCACACTGCTCCAGTGTGGGTCCCCCACAGGGTCACAAGTCCTGCCAGAAAGCCTGTTCCAGCGTGGGATCCTCTCTCCACAGATCTGTAGGTCCTGCCAGGAGCCTGCTCCAGCGTGGGCTTCCCACAGGGTCACAGCCTCCTTTGGGCACCCACCTGCTCTGGTGTGGGGTCCTCCCCAGGCTGCAGGTGGATATCTGCTCCACTGCGGACCTCCATGGGCTGCAGGGGGACAGCCTGCCTCACCATGGGCTTCACCACGGGCTGCATCATGGGTTGCAGGGGAATCTCTGCTCCAGCGCCTGGAGCACCTTCTCCCTCTCCTTCTGCACTGACCTTGGTGTATGCAGGGTTGTTTCTCTTACATGTTCTCACTCTCTCTCCGGATGCCGTTTCTGTCTGTCCTGCAACTTTTTTTCCTTCTTAAAAATGTTATCACAGAGGCATTACCACTATTGCTGATTGGCTTGGCCTTGGCCGGTGGTGGGTCCATCTTAGAGCCGGCTGGTATTGGCTCTGTCGGACACAGGGGAAGCTTCCAGCAGCTTCTTACAGAACCCACCCCTGTTACCCCCCCTGCTACCAAAACCTTACCACACAAAGCCAATACAGGTTTTTATATGAGGACTTCCAATAAAAGTTTTTTTCTGAGTAATCGTTTTGGTCTATAGCTCTTTGACAACACTGTCAGTGGAAGTGGTTAGTTTTACTGTTGCTCTCTGATACAGGCAACTGAGAAATTCAGGTTTCAGTATGGGCAGTAGAAGACTGATGGACTACTTGTGGGAATTGAGAAAGGTTTTGGAAGAGCTTTGGGAAATCTTTCTACTGAAACAGTATTTGTTGATGCAGTGACTTAGGAGGCTTCTGCTTAGAACATTCCCCTGCTGATATTTGTAGATTGTTTAATTCCTTGCAATTCAAAGCAGATTGTTAAGCATGGCTAAAATGTGTTCTAAGAAGATACTGGCCAAATCATAGGGCTGACAAAGTTTCATTCTGCCATCACATTTTTTGGCAAACAGATGTTTGAACCTTATTGTAGTTTTCCTCTTAAATGTAATATTAAGACTTTTAAAGCCACTTTGGTCTTTTTCTGAAGGATCCCAGCATGTTGCAGTCCTCTCCAAAAATACTCTCTCTTGCTCATTTTGTGTTTGTATTTACAAATTGAAATAATTCATATGTGTCGTGGTTTAACCCCAGCCAGCAACTAAACACGACGCAGCTGCTCACTCACTCCCCCCCCACCCAGTGGGATGGGGGAGAAAATCGGGAAAAGAAGCAAAACCCGTAGGTTGAGATAAGAACGGTTTAATAGAACAGAAAAGAAGAAACTAATAATGATAATGATAACACTAATAAAATGACAACAGCAATAATGAAAGGATTGGAATGTACAAATGATGCGCACTGCAATTGCTCACCACCTGCCGACCGACACCCAGCCAGTCCCCGAGCGGCGAATCCCTGCCCCCCACTTCCCCGTTCCTATACTGGATGGGACGTCACATGGTATGGAATACACCGTTGGCCAGTTTGGGTCAGGTGCCCTGGCTGTGTCCTGTGCCAACTTCTTGTGCCTCTCCAGCTTTCTCACTGGCTGGGCATGAGAAGCTGAAAAATCCTTGACATTAGTTTAAACACTACTGAGCAACAACTGAAAACATCAGTGTTATCAACATTCTTCACATACTGAACTCAAAACATAGCACTGTACCAGCTACTAGGAAGACAGTTAACTCTATCCCAGCTGAAACCAGGACAATATGATAAAAATGCAGAAAATGACATTGACTGATGGAAACTCACAGTATTTTTCTATGTTATAGTAGTCGTTTTCTTTGATAAATTTTCTGTGTATTAATAAAAACTACTTAAAGTCCTTTTAGAGCAATTTGGAGGAATGTCCTCTAATTTGCAGAGTTCCGGAAAGAGTTTTACATCCATAGTCTGGAGTTTTGGTGTGACAGGGGAGAAGAAATCATCACTAAGGGAGCTGAATAAGATTCTTGACCTGCAGAATTAGACAATGCATTATAATAGAGATTTCTATCCTCCATTTCAGTAGAGTACATCTGCTAAAACAGTGCTACCACCTTTATCTGTTCTTGTTTTTCTTAACAAATGTTTTACTCTAGGCTTACATGGTGTTCAACAGGATAATTTTGTTGCTTTGTTGCTCTGTCTTGGGCATGCTTTGTTTTTCTTTTCACTGTTACTTAATTAATTGTCTGTGTCTGGTTTTCAACCTTAAAGTAGGTGGCAAAGTGAGAATTTTTTTTTTCTTTTTTCTTTTCTCTTTTCTTTTCGTTTAACTTAACCTTTGAAAGAAGGGTTAAAAGTATTTCAGGTCTGAAAGTGAAAACACTTACCAAAAAGTCTTTTGACGTTCCCCATAATAATTGGGATTGGGATTTGCTATTTTAGATTTGTAATGCATTATTCAACTACAGAGGGTAAATATGGACTGGCTTTTGTTAGTCTTTTGGATTTAAAATGTTTTTAAGCATACTTTGCATGGCATCAGAGCCAAGGGATTTATAAAATTTTCACTTGTGGTCTCAAAATTAATTTAGTGGCAGAGAGTGCTTTTTTCTCAGAAATTATTTGCATTTATTATGTACATTAATAATTTGCATTAATAATTTACAATTATTAATATATTTGAAATTGTCTGTAAATGTAAAGGGTAAGACATACCTGTGACTTATCTCCTTGGCAATAAAATAATGCAAATGATAACTAGTGATACAGGTTGGGTTGATGGGTTGATGTTTGGTGTTTTGGTGGTTGTTTGTTTGTTTTTTTAAGATTAAGTTACAAGCCTTGAAAAGAGAAAATAAAGGCACTCAAGACAGATTTTCTGTGAAGTACCTGTTTCATACAATTGTAGGGTAATTCAGATTGGAAGGCACCTCAGGCGGTCATCTAGCCCAAACTCCTGGTCAAAATACACTCAGTCAGTTCGGACTAGGTTGCTCAGGTTTTGAGTCCAATCAAGTCTTGATAATCTTCAAGAATGGAGTTTCCATGATCTCTTTGGGTAACCTCTTCCAAGGCTTGATTGTTCCCTTTTAAGAAGGAACGCATGAAAAGAGAAAGGGTCGGATATTACGACAAACATAGAAATGTTCTTAACCCACCTGGAAGGTTCAATTCTTGCTTCTAAGAATTTATGATCTGAGAATGATGACATAGGCCATGTATGTAATGTCTTGATAAAATAAGTATATTCATACTGTCTTCCTTGTTTGGCTGTCTTACAAGAGCTAATGGAAAATATTTTGAGAACATAACACCAGCCCAAATTTGCTAGTGTTCTGTCTCTAAGTTTGATAGTATCTTCAGAAGTCAGCGAGCACTTTGAGGATATTCTTCCCAATGTCCCATTCTAGTCCCCTTTTTTTAGTCTCTTAATTCACTGTAGTTAAGTTGTCAGTTCTGCCCCTTGCCCCTTTCCAAGAGTTTTCTGTTTTCAGGACAGACTGCAGCTGGACATCATTTTGGAAGGATGTAACAACAAGGCACTCAGTGGTATATTATTCCTCAGTCTTTTCTTGCAGTTTAGGATTTTTCTGAGCCAGAGTTTGAAGGTGCACTTCTATTTACTAGGCATTGATAGAGGTTTTTTCCTTTTACTTATCTAATTACCTTTTGAACCCATGTATAGATAAAGAAAGAATTGATTGATTGGGGGATACTATGGTCATCAGAAACATGACGGGGAGACTGTTCGGTGTAACTAGCGGCAACAGGGCACAGTTAAGGAAAGCTTGATGTCAAGGGGGAAAAAAAAAAAGGGAAGGTGATGAAATTATGGGGAGATTTAAGGAGAGGTGTAGAAACTTCAAATTAAAATGTTAAAGTCAGAAACTAATAATGTTTACCAACTGAACAGTTTATTCCCAGGAAAATTAATGGTGGGTATAAATGATAAAGAAGGATGTAGCATCCCATAGTTCATGCGTCTGAGCTCCATACTGAAACCTTGGGAAATTGGACCATATTACATGTATCAGTCAAGACTAACGCATAACTAGTATAATATTGGGGTTTTCATTAGTTTTATTTCTGATCAGCAGCACATCCAGAAAGTTAAAATTACTTTTCTGCTGTTTGAGCATAGATATGCTTAACTATTTTTCTGTGAAGCAGGAACGTGTAATATTGGAAAGAGTGGGAATGACTGATTTACTACCTAACAATGAAGATAATATGTGTAGTTTTAAAGTATTTATATAATTACGAAGGCAAAGGTGACAGCTATTTTGTGAATTAAACAGGGGAAATGAGACGTGAAATTTAGTAAAATAATAATAGTATTAAACCTATTAAAAATAATCCTCCTCAACCTAGTGAATAAAGGGAAAAGTGAAGCGATGTCTTATGAGTGTCTGTTAGCAATTAGCATTGGGAACACTTATTTGATTAGCATAAGTTTGTGGAAACAATGGTGTGTCACTGCAATGTTGTTGGGGTTTGGGTTTTTTTCCAGTTTAAATTAAACTCAACTTGCAAAACTTAAGAAGATTTCTTACCTCTTTAGCTACCATAGATAGAAGCATTTAATCTGAAAATTAATCTATTCTAAAAACCCTATAGGCTATGCTATATAAAATATGCAACATCAGTAGTTCCCTTTGAATACGTGGCTTCTGAGAGTGCCCAGCAACTCGGGGATATAGTTCAGCACATTACAGAACTGAAATCCTGTTCAGTTGTCCTGATAGTTCATATTAGACCTTTTTTTTTTAAAAACAAAAACAAAAAAACAGTGGTATCGTGGTATTCAATACAGATGGATTGTTTTGCCTGCTCAGTGATTACAGCAGAGCATAAGAAAGGATGCAGTATTTGCCACCCAACATGTTCTTACTACTGAGCTCTTTTAAGTAGAGCAAGGAATTACAGCCATGTCAGTTAACGCAGCATGTAAAATTTTAAAACTATCAGTAGTTGACAAAGGCTGCTGTTTTATAAAATATTTTTAAAACACTGTCGCCAGAGGAAGAGAGCATGATGTGGGATCAAATATCTTGCCTTATATATTATTTTCCTAGTTTATTAGCATTCCTTAATCCAGAGGTTTATGTCTAGAGAATCTTTAGGACAATTTTCATGAGGTTAGGGGTCTTGAAATTCTATACTAGGAGTCCTAAGCAGTAGTGTGCAATGAAGAACTTAATTTGAAATCATTTGGGGGCAGAATGACAGATCAATGGCAAGATCAGTTAAGTGTGTAGGAGAGAAATCAATTTATAACAGATAAGTCACTACTTGTTAATGGATTAATTAAATAGCCTAGAGTAATCCCTTAAATGATTTCTAGAATGTGATGCATTAATTGACAGTACTGTGATGTTCTTTGAGTTATTGTTCCTTTTTCTCTATGTATTTGAAATAGAAAACTGCTTCATGCATAAGGAGAATTCAATTTTATTGATAGTTTATTGGTCAATGAAGTTCAAGATATGATGATTACAAGCATTAAACAGTAGATCATAGAAATGAAATGCCAACATCATTCTTATTTGATAAGTTTTCAGTTTTCAGACATCATTTAACATCAAATCATAGTCATCATTGCACATGTAGTTAAAAGTCTATTATCTTAGTATATTAATATATTGCATGCTAACTAATATCTGTGGACTTTTTGCAGTATTATACCAGTCAGACATAATTATGGCCTCAGGTAACTAGGGCTAAGTTTCACAGTTTGCATGCACACATACTTAAGGATCTAAATAAGTAAGAAAGAAGAATTATTAGTTTGGGTATAACTAGTAGGATCATGAAAAGAAATAATAGGTCATTTAGGATAGTGGAGAGTTAACTTTAAAAAAAAAACCAAAAACCATGAAACATAAAGAAAGAGACTTTTTTAGATGCCAAATGTATTTCAACAATGAACAGAGAATTCGGTGTGACACAAAGTATTTTAAAAAGGAATGATCAGTACTTTGCTATTAGTAATTTACATATGAGTCTTATTCAAGGCAATGTTAAAGATGATCACCTTGAGTTCTGAAGTCTCCCAAAGAGATAAATTGATTTAGATTTCAACATAGGTTGAATGTCCAACTACAAATCACTTCAAATGAATCAGTCCATTCTACAAGATTGTTTTCAAAATGTTTCTAATTCATTTTGTCACACTTTCATTGATTTGTATGATAGCAGTAATTCACGTAAATATTTGAAAGTGGCTGCCTGTTAATAATAGATTTTTGGTTTTCATTCTGGTGCCAGGTATACATTTTGGAGGAATATGCACATAAGTAACTTCATGTGGCTCATATTTGTGTAGTGTATGTTCGGAATAAATAACTAAAATTAATAGAACAATAGTGGTGTAAAACGGTGTGAGTCAGGTTCACTCCATGAGAGTATAGCTAACTTTAAATATATTATCATCACAGTATTTTACTATGTATGTATTAGCCTTTATGGAATTAAAATGTATTTTAAGCACTCTTATTTGCATATTTGCCCTATAATAATATATTGCCATTAGGGATCTTACATAAATAGACATATTCAGAAACTATAATTTTTCTGCAAGTTCGGTTTTGTCACTGAACACTAGGCAGACAATGAAAATATTACTGTGGTTAACGTTTGCTTTTATTCAATTAATGAATAATTATGAGAGAGCTTACTTTCCTTAAGTGCAGTTATCTTCTCATGTTTTTAGTGGCTTGCAGTTCATTATGTTTCTAAATGAATAATAATACAAGCCAAGGAATAAATGCCATTTGGGATTACAGTTGATGATGACCCCCAGTCTGGCTCATCATTTCCAATATTTCTGTCTTGTGGTTCTAAAGATTTTCAAAGTAATTGAATCTTTCCTTTTGTGACTGAACTCCAAAGGGGCTTTTTCAATTCCCCTGTTTTGTATTATAACCATAAAATTAAATTTTTTATCCCAGGGCCTCAATGTTAGTAAAATTTCTTTCGACACAAATTAAATATGAAAGCCTTCTAACTGGGAAGAAGAAAGATTTAGCTTCACTTTACTAATCAGGTCTGATAAAAAACAGTTCTTATAAAATTGTAGGCAAGGAAAGAAATTTCTAGGCTTGCCATTAAAAAAACCCAGACAAACCCACAACAAAACAATACTGCTACAGTTCAAGCTACAGGTACCATCACTGAGAGTACTCTGTATACTTGTATTTCTTAAAATGAGATCTCCTTTAAAGGTCCTAAAATTTTTATAGGAACATCCAACTGATTTGCCCTTCAAGACTAGTAAGGGGTTTTTTTGTGGGTGTTTTTTTTGTTGTTTTTTTTTTTTAAACCTCAAAGGCAGCTGAGTTCTGAATTGAAAATGTGTTCTCTCAGTCATACTCTTCAACTTTTAAAGTCAATGTGGAACAACCCTGTCTGTCAGAAGTGGGAAAGGAGACCGCAATTCATGAGTTTCTCAGTGGGTACTCCCAATTCAGGTGCCTTGCGTAACTGTGCAGTGCTGCAATAATACTGGCTTGGCACAAGTTGAGGTGAGGGCTCGTTTGACAGAAGCGAATCTGAGGTAGAGTTCTTTGGTGCAAATCTCATTTATTGGTGCTAGAGACAATGAAGGAATATTTGAAAGAAAGGAGAAACAGCTTTTCTTTTCCTACCTTAAACTACACAAAGAAGTCCTCATTTGATAGAAATCAGTTTACTGACAGAATTATGACACAACAAATTAGACTTTAAGACCTTTCTTCAGCTGGATTGTATAAAGCTGTGGGGTTTGGTGTAGGGTTTTGCTTTTTGTCTGGGTTTTTGTTTGTTGTTTGTTTTTAATAGTGACTGGTGATGGAATTTTTCAAAATCAAGATCCACTTCTCTGCATTGCTGTCACCTAGTGACAAAATTATCTAACAAGACCATGTGGGCTACCTGAAATCTCTCTGTTCTGGGTTTGGTGTTTTTCTTTAAAGCCCCATCATGTAACAGAATATTTAAATATTTTGGACTACATATGAAAGAATAACATAAATAATTTTATTGTGGTGATGGATGACATTATGAAATAAACCCTCTAATTCTGGATAGATGTTTATAGCGGTAGAGATTGTTGTCTATCTTTTTCCTTTTTTGTTGTTTTTTTGTTTGTTTTTTTTTTTTTTTAATCTATTATGGTGACATGCTAGGTAG